>NC_067166.1:22519950-22757450 GCF_903995435.1 Acomys russatus | reverse complement strand
GACAATCAAACAAAAAAAGAAACTTCAACCCAAAATGTAAAATATAAAGTGAGGGAGATAGAAAGGAAGAGAGGGAGGAATGGTAGAAAAAAAAGTGGTAGGCAAAAGAGAGTTGGAAAGACCAGAAAGGAGAGGGATGTGTTTGAGAAGAAAGCAGTGAAGACAAATGCACAACAAATGTTGAGAAAAAGATGGATCTTCGAAATAAGACAGGACCATGAAGCAGTAAAAGGACAAATCAGCAGCTGGTGTGGCTTCGTTCCTGGTGGCCACAAGTATTACAATGAGCATACCCTTTGGTTCTCTTGGCAGAAGAGTTGCTAAAATCTGGAGCTTGGAAAAAAATAAAAATAAGAAAATACTTACTCTCCCCACCCAGACCCAAGCACAACAGCATCTATCAGTCAAGATGGTGACATCTGGGGAAAGAGAATTGCTTGCTATGCCCCAGCACTCACCAAATGCTTATGAGTCCAACCCTGGAATCACTAAAAATATCTCCATGTTTCTCTTCAAATTTGGGTTGAGTTTCCTTTCGCAATACTCGCTAAGGTGCTGCCAATTTCAAAGTTTACAGCTCCAGCTGTAGGAGAGTTATGTAAGAGCAGAAGTGATCAAAAGACCTCAAGAATGGAAAATGCATGAATTCCCCCCCCCCACACACACACACCCTGCTTGCATAACTACTCAAATGGAATGGTGATGCAAAACGCAACGGAGACGTCTTCTGCCCAGCCTCTCTGCCTCTCATTGCTACTTCTCTAGGAAGGCAGGGGTGGGGTGTGGGAAAAACATGGGGACAAAAAACAAACAAACAAACAAACAAAAAAGGTTTAAAACTGAGCCTGGAGGTAGTGATGCACACCTTTAATCCCAGCACTCCGGGAGGCAGAGACATGTGGATCTGAAGTAGTCTGAAGCTACTCTGGTCTCCAGAGCTTGTTTCAGGAGCCAGGACTATACAGAGAAACCCTGTGTTGAAAAACAAAACAAAACAACAAAAAAATTCAAAATGAGACCTTTTGTTGGATTCAAATGTAAGTGCAAGCATCTGTGCATATATGTATCACAAGAAGAGGCAGAAGGATTCTAAGAGCCAGAGGAATAGAGAGTTTGCTGGAAGATTGTACATCCAAGAACTGTCAGAAGCAACACCCATAAAGTCTCACCAACATGACTGTCTGAACAAGGACACCACCAATATACATGCTAAAGTAAATAGGGAAAGCACAGGCCTTTATCCTACACAAAGAGCTATAGGTGAGTAAGGACTGCGGAGAGTGAGAGAAATAGTCTTCCCCAGGGAAGAACACACCAATTAGCTATCCAATAGCAAACGGTCAGCCCTGAAAGCACACATTCAAATAGCATCATACAGATTGAGCAGGTGGCATTTATGTATTTAGAAGTATATATCTATAAACATATGTAATTGTGTGTCACAAAGATTAATGAGAAAGAGGGCCATGAGTTTGAAAGAGAACAAGAGTACGTAGGTATATAGGAGGGTTTGGAGGAAGAAAAGAAAAGGGGAAACAATGTAATTATATTATAATCTCAAAAAATAAAAAATCATTAAAAATACAAGGCAGTTAGTGTGGGTAGGGTGAGACTTGTGACCTTTGATTGACCCTGCTAACTTTAAAGAAGATTCTCCATGGTACCATATGCCACCTTGCTTTCTCACTGTTTGCTCCACCAACCTTATGTGGGCCTTCCACTTTTTCTAGTCTATCGTTTACCAAAAAAAGGAAAGAATAATTTGTACACTGCACAAATGCTGACCTTAGAGGACCGCTAAGACCCCTCTAGCTCTCAGACTCTGCATATTCCAGCTTTCTCACTGGTTTCTATGCACACCTTTCCTCTTACAGCCCTTGCTGCTATGTAGAGACACCAGCTACCTTCACCGACTCACAACCTGCGCCAACCTTAACAGATAAAGGTCAGCTTAGACCAGCTCTCATGGCCCTTCCAGGGTCTGGCACTTGCGCTTCTTTCTTATCTGCTCCCTCCCATGGGAACAGCATCCCCTTCTGAATTGTGTGCATCTCTTCACACCTATCTCTGGTACCTTGTCTCTAATTTTCCTAGGCCATAGCATTATCTCAGCCCTCTGAAATCTTTTGGATCACGGCGCGGTTTTACAAGGGGGCCTTGCTAGAACCGTAGGTCATCTCCTGATTTGTATAATCTTACATGGCTTCCTGAAGGACTTGAAGGGGTTCCAGCAGTTCTAGGAACACTGGCACGGAGTAAGAGCCAACTTTTCGGCATTTAGCTGCTTCCTGGCTCTGTGGTTGGGAAAGGAATTTTTCCATCGTGCATAGGAATGGTGGATGCACCCATTCAGCAGCAGGAGCCAGGGGTGTGGTTCTCTAGGTGGTTCTAACTGTGTGTTCAGCATCATAATTCTATGACTTAGAGAACAGATCGTTTGGGGCTGGAGAGATGGCTCAGAGGTTAAGAGTGCTGGCTGTTCTTCCAAAGGTCATGAGTTCAATTCCCAGCAACCACAGGGTGGCTCACAACCATCTAGAATAAGATCTGGTGCCCTCTTCTGGCCTGCAGGTGTACATGCAGACAAAACCCTGTATCTATAATAAATAAATCTTAAAAAAAAAAAAAAAAAAAAGTAAAGAGAACAGATCGTTTGCTCAAACATAAAGGAAAGTTTGGACAAAATCTTAGCAATATTGTGACCTCAGAAATCAACTCTAGTGGCAAGTACTGATTTTTTTCATTGGTGATAAAGGGTTTGCTTCCCATATTGGACCAGTAGATCACAATGTTTAGGGGACATGGAATTTGTATAGGTATTTTTTAAAGTTAAAAAAAAATTAAAGGGCAACTTACAACATCTTAAATACTATCTACTGCGCTATGGAGAAATAGATTAAGCATAGAGTAGAGAACGTAAATAAGACAAGGTCTGTACATGCATTTGTAAACATCATTAGTTTGTTTCTGTTTTGTTTTGTTTTGTGACAGAGTTTCTCTGTGTAGCCTTGGCTGTCCTGAACTTGCTTTGCACATCAGGCTAGTCTCAAACTCATAGAGATCCACCTGCCTCTGCCTTCCAAGTGCTGGGATTACAAGCATGAGCCACTGCTCCCGACTCCCAAAGATCTTTTGAAATGTAGTGTCATTTGAAATATTGTATATATGCAACCTATAAGTATACAAGACATTCCCGTCATATGAAGTTAATTAACGCCAGAAAAAAAATCAACAGCTCAAACTAAATCTACTTAAACACAAACCATATTTGACATAGGAAACAGCAGTGGAAAATGAAAACCTGGACCTAAAATAGCTTTTAAAATAATAGAAATAATTTCCTAATCTCACATTTTCTGTTCTTTATTATTATATCTCTAGGCTAAATATGGGACAATGAATTTACAAAATGTCTGGAGTGCTGTGCATAACTTAGCAAGCAAAGTTGCAGCATGGCCCAGTACACTTAGGTTTTTTTCCACAATGGGCCCCTCCAGGGGCTGGTTTCTCCTGAAGAAGTTCCATTAGATCCCCACTCTTGTCATCAGTTCCCTTCACTCTTTGACTGATAAAAACCTGCTTGCTTCTCTTCAGAGAATACAGCTCCAACACCGATTTCATCGATGCTGTAAAACTTCGAATGTATCTCGTATTAGGTTTGCTCTTTTGTCTTTCATTTTCCCAGTAAACCTTTAGCTATTTAGAATATCAGTCGGTCCCTACAATGCAGAGAGAAATGTTCCCGTGGATCAGTTGTGGAGTTTTGCTTGCTTGTTTCTCAGATAGGGACTTCACTATTTAGCTATATACCTCGTGGTGACCTCAAGTTCACAAACCTCCTGCCTTGGCCTCCAGGTGCTGGGATTACAGGTATGCACTTTAAAGCACTGATTTATCCACTTTTGTGTAAGGGCGACTTGCTTCCCTCTGAAACTTTGCTATCTACAAGAATGCTTGATGATGAGAACGCAATCCTATCATTCGTATTTCTGGCAAAGCCTATCCTGTGGCCCTTAGGAGACAGACACTTGGTTCCTCTTGACTGAATAAGTAGTGGAGTGAGTGAGGGAATGAAGAAATTGCAGAAAGAAATGAATAGCCAACAGCTCTAGGCTAAATAAATATAGAACGTATATCTTTCCCAAGGAAGCCACAAGCAGCAGTTGTGAAGCAGAATAAACACAGACTCTCAGGTAGAAAAGGGACGGAAACTTGATTTTCCCAGGGTTCACAATGAAAATGTGCTGGTTCTCAGTAGGCTCACCTCTAAGCTCAGCTGTAAAAAATACATTTATAACGATAATAGCATTTGGGATATGGACAGACACTGACTGTGTCCTGAGAACTTGTGTGTGCCAGACTCTAATAGACAGTCTGTTCCATAGTGATATTTCCAGGTGTCCCAAAGAAGTCACAAAGCTATACAGTGAGAATAATTAATGTCTCAAGACAAAAATCTCACTCAAACATTCAGGAGGGTGATTGTCCATGTTATCTATATTTTACCTTTTTAGATCTATTTATTTTATGTGCGTGAGAATGCCTTCATGCTTGCCTAGTCGTCACAAAGGTAAGAAGAAGACATGAAATGCCAAGAAACTGGAGTTACAGGTGGCTGTGAGCCCTCATGAGGGTGACGGAAACCAAATCCAGGTCCTCTTACAAGATCAGCAAGTTCTCTTAAACAATGAGCCATTTCCCTGACCTTCATACATTTTGTCTGTGTGTGTGTGTGTGTGTGTGTGTGTGTGTGTGTGTGTGTGTGGTGTACATGTGTATGCCATTTAACATAGACTTACTTTTGCTTTTTTTTTTTTTCTTTGATGTTTTGGATGTTTTGCAGTTTTCCTGCATTGAACATCCATCCCATTATGGCTCCATCCTTTTGATTTGTCCAGAGACTATACTGATCCCACTTGGCTGTAAGGAACACTTTGGTGGGGAGGATTTGGAAATAGTCACACACATTTAAGTGCAGGGATGGGAAAACACACCGTGAACAATGACAGGATGTCAGGCCAGTTCGTTCTTAGAAGGTATGATGGCTTGTGTGGGTCGTCAACTTGGCACAATGTAGAATCATGTGGGAGGCAGGACTCTGGGCCTAGAGGACTGCCTTGATTCCATTAGTTGGTGTAGAGAGATGCATTTCAATGGTAGTTACTCCTTTAAAACAGTGTAGATTATAATATATATAATCTACAGGGAGGGAGGGAGAGAGGGAGGGAGGGAAGGAGGGTGGGAGGGAGCGGGGTTTTTCTGTGCAGCCCTGGCTGTCTGGCAAATCACTCTCTACACTAGACTGGCCTCCAACTCACAAAGATCCACTTATCTCTGCTTCCCAAGAACTGGAATTAAAGCTGTGTGCCACCACTGTCTGTAGAACAGTGGCTGTCAACCTCTGCCTTGTGACCTCTTTGGGTGTTGATGAATGACCCTTTCAAAGGAATCAACATATCAGATATTCTGCCTATCAAATATTTTACCTTATGATTCCTAACCTTAGCAAAACTACAGTTATGAAGTTGCAACAGAAACAATGTTATGGTTGGGGGTCACCACAACATGAGGAGCTGTGCTAAAAGTCACAGCATTAGGAAAGTTGAGAACCACTGCTCTTGAACCTGGAGACCTGGAGTGTGTAAAGTAGCGGCAATCAGGGCACTAGCAAGCATGCATTCATTCACCACTCTCTTCTCCCTATGGACGTAATGTGACCAGTTCTCTCATGCTCTCATTCTGTGACTCTACTCACAAGATGGAACATAATGTGGAACTGTAATCCAAATTAACCCTTCCACCCTTTAGTTGCTTTTATCGGATTATTTTATCACAGTACTGAGAAAAGAAACTAACACAACAAGACTACCAGCAACGACTGTGCTACTGCCACCTCCCCAAGGTCCCAGGTGGGGATGGGAGAAGAGAGGCAATCAAGTGGTCAGCTACTGCCTCCTTTGATCTACTCTCCTTAGGCCTGTTTGGTATATAGATACTCTCCTAGCCACCAAAATCAAAAGTAATTAATTATTAATTAATTAATTAATACACCCCCAAAGATGTAGTAAGGATTTTTGTAATGAAAGGGAAGTCTCTTTGCTGGACATAGAATGGAGTCTCCCTGCAGAAACCATGGCAACTGGTTACTGCAGCATCCAGAATGAAGCACAGCTCTGCTCCAGCATCCTCCTGACCCAGAAAGCAGAGTCAGTATGTCAGGAAGTCAAGCTGGCTGCCTTTGGACTCTTCTGAAACACCGGAACTTACAAGCTGAGAAAAGCGAATGGTCCGGGTTGCTTGGTTAGCTCTCTAACTTGTGGATAAAACACAATAGGACATAATAGTCTTTCCTGCTAAGCTCCTATATATCTGTGGTTTGAATATGTCCATACTTGTGGTTTCTATTCCTGCACTCGTTTTATTTCCTAAATTAAAAAAGAGATCTGGTGATTTCTTTCTGCCCCCGCCCTCTCTGTCTGTCTCTCTTCCCTTCCAGAATTTCTTTTCACATGAAAATGAAGAATTGTAGAAATAGAAGCCACAGACCTTATCTGATCAGCTAACAAGGGTTGTTTAAGGAAAACATGATAAAAATCTACGCACAGGCTCATCAGTATCATCATGCAAGAGACCAGACTGACCGTGGCGATGAGAGGAAGAATGTTTGCAGCAGAAACTGTGGACAGAAAGTGCACTGCGTGACAGCAAGCGCTAAGTTCCGACCAGATGAGAGGCCCCTCCTATGGGCTGTGAATGGTCCTGCCAGTAAGCAATATTTAACAGCCAGTCGATAGATGAGAAAGCTGAAGCACATGGAAGGCATTTGTTGGCTGGCCTGGTGATGCAGGCCTATGAGTCCAGCTACCCAGGAAAGCTGAAGAAGGCAGACTGAAGGTTCAAAGTCAGCCTGGGATGCAGAGCCAGTTCAAAGCTAGCCTGGGCAACCTAGTGAGACCCTGTGCCAAAATAAAAAATAAAAACAGAAGGCTTGGAAAATAGGTCAAAATAGAGTATATGTGAAGTCAGAGGTTCAACAACACCCCATACCCATCTACACACACACACTGACAACTGATAGGGACAGAATTTGAACCTAGGCACTTAGGCCACCAATTTCATGGTTTTGACCACTTGCTGAGACTTTACTTACCCACCACAGCCTAAACTTCCCAGGGTCTTTTTTTCATCCTTTCCTCTACTGTTTCGTTTTTCCCTCTGTATCTCACTATATATTTGTCCCAGGAAAGAAGTGCTCCTGGAGCAGTGTGTGTCATTGACACACAGTGCTCTTCATTTATGCAGCAGACAGCGGATATGTTGTTTGTGAAGGCTTGGGAAAAAAAGGATATGGGAGCTGGGCATGGTGGCGCACACCTGTAATCCCAGCACTCAGGGACGCAGATGCAGGCAAGTTACTGTGAGTTCGAGGCCAGCCTGGTCTACAAAGCAAGTCTAGGACAGCTAAGGCTACACAGAGAAAACCTGTCTCAACAAACAAAACAAAACAAAACAAAAAGAATGTGTGTTGGGGTATGGTTTGCTTCCTTAAAACACACACAACAAATAAACATTTCAACTTCCATGTATGAGTCACAAGAATAGTCTTCAGTGGGGAAGGAAAAATATATCAAAGCCTAAACCAAACCTCTGTCCTCTGCTCTTACTTTCTGGGTTGCAACAAGCCAAATTTTCTTCTCTCCTGGTCCTTGGTATTTGGGGCTCTTGAGTCTAGTCCTTACAGGCTGCCCATGCCAAGGCTGCAGTAGGCAGCACTTCGACGACCTGCCTACCCATCTTCTGGCATGCTTGGGGGCCATTGCTAGTTCCCTGTTACCTTCTAGGCTGAGGAGCTCACAGAGCACTGTGGTACAGGTTCATACTTTGTTGTTCCTGCTTTGGTTTTTACTTTGCAGATTCTGCTTTTGAGTTTCCTAGCATACCAGAAGCAGATCTGTAGTTTTCAGTTCAGTGTGTTCTGTTCCTATACAGGGGGAGGTCAACTGTTATCTGGGACTGGCCTGGCTATCAAAACTGGTGAGTGATTAGAAATATCTAGCTTAAAGGTATGAAAATAAGTACATGAATCTTCTCCCTATTTTGGTCATCTCCTGTATCACAGTAGGAAGTAAAACACTCCCATCCAGTTCACTCAAGCCTCCATCCCCACATGCACTGTGTGAGTAAATAGAATCTTAGGCAGAGGACATATAAATAGCACAGCTTCTTTTTTATTGTAATATATTTTTGAAATTATAAATGCATCATTCTCCTGTTTTCCTCCTTTCTGTTCTCTTTCTCTCTCTCTCTCTCTCTCTCTCTCTCTCTCTCTCTCTCTCTCTCTCTCTAATTCATGACCTCTTTTTCTTTAATTATTGTTACATATATACATAAGTGTGTGCATATGTATGTATATATATATATATATATATAATTGTAATTTCATAAGTACAACCTGATTAGTGCACGAATGTTACTTGTGTGTAAATGACATCAGCACTGACCACTTCGTATTGGATAATCACCTTGGGGGGGGGCAGGAGTTCATGCCTGGAGCAGCTAGAAAATGCTGAGAGCAAGTGACACATCTTCTTTACGATTTAAGATGCCTTCTGACACAATATTCAACAAAAAGATCCATCCAGGTTGTTGCTAGCTGCTGAAGCTTGGAGACTGTGCATGCAAATGAATCTATTGTTTTCTAAGTCTTTGTAAGTGGTTGGAAATCTCGGTGCTATTCCTTTTAAAATATGCTGACCCCAGATTATTCATGTAATTAAGATAATGGTGATTTTTTTCAAAGGACTTGGAAGTAGCTAAAACTCAAGTCAAATCTCCCTGGTAAAATTTCAAAATAAGATATTTGTATTTGTTGCCACATATTTGAGAACTGACTTAAAAGCAATTTCTTTGTGAAGCTTGTGCAAGCATTTTCGTCCAGGGCTAAGTAGACAGCTTCCTTGGAAATAATATTTACTCTTTGCTCTTCCTGTGGAACACAGTATCTGTTTTCCCACACTGTGCTCTCTCAGCTTCAGGCACCGAGTTATAATGCTGTAATTTCCTAGGAATTGGGGTATGAAATGGTACTTAGGATAAAGCTAACTGGAAACTTCAGACATACAGGATAGCTATGTGTGTAGGAGTGTGCTTAGACAATGATTTACAATTTTTTTCTCTTCAGAGAGAAAGGAAAATGTTGGCTCTATAAATGTTGAAAGTTCAGAAATGTCAAAACAGCCGTCTTGTCTCTATCTATTGGATCGTCCTATTATATAACCGAGTAAATTAAATAAAGGCAGTAAGATGTCCTTAACATTAGCACCATGTACATTGCAAACAATCAGGCCATGGCTTTTTATCTGCAAACTACTGTGTACATTGGACGTTTTTAATGGAATAAATTACACAAGGAAGAGAAACACACTATACTAGAATTATTGCGGGTTGTAACTTTTAGAAGTTAAGATCCAAGTGAATGCGTTGGGTTAGGATCTGTCAAATGCAAATATGTACCCCATGATCCTGTTTGGCATGTTTCTCCAATTTTCCAGTGTTTCTATTTCCTATTGAATTTAGTGGGCAGAGGTCATTCTCTTTAGAATTGAAATCCTTCAGCATTGAAATGCAAAGATTGCTTTTACTGCACTTGGTAATTTTTCACCAACGCCCAACACTGAAGAACTGGTCCCCACTTGTAAGGTATCAAGAACAGCAGACCTCTGCTTGAAATGTGATACTTTCTGTTGTGTTGAAAAGCCTAGCTTGTGTTTGCCAGCTCACTTACTCGTGATGTGATAGGGGCGTGAGCACTGAAGATGCTCCTGAAATCTGTCATAGCAGGGGTGGCATCTCAGTTCATGTAAATACAATGACAGCGGTGTCCAAGACGAGGAGTTATCTCCAACTTAATTATTTGGGGGATAGAAATTAATGCTAGCAAAATTATCTAACCCTGAATCCAAGATCTAGGTCCTTCACAGAAAGTAAACAAGGTGTGATCACAGCCATCCAAATAATAGACAAACAATCACCAACACAAAACTACGTAACACCTAATGTAATGCCCAAAATTAACCTGTAAGCACCACCTGCCCAGGAAGCAGGTAACTTCTTGGAATTCTGGGAATTGCAGTTCTTGGGAAATAGCAAAGCCTCATGGGAAAGTATGGTGGCCCACATGTTTGTCCTTATAAGCCTCTGCAACATGTGACTAAAGGCCATTGCAGCTGGGAAATGCCAGGGAGTGGTCTCGACCAAAGTCCATCTCTTGGTCAGTGTTTAGTATTCAATAAAACTTGCTTCATATTTGGCCCAGGATGGTAGAATTGGTTTTTCTGGTGAATCACAGGATTAAGACTAACTCTCATCAGAAAACATGCTTGATAGAATGTTGGCCTACACATCCATCGGTATGAACAGGTTGTTTTAGAGCACTGTACACGTCCCATTTGGTTTGAATTGTTTTGGTGTGGTTCGTCTAGAAGAGGTTAAAAGCTGTATAAATATTAAAGTGATCTGGTTTCTTACTGAGTGAAGCAGACCCAATTAATTTTGGTCAGTATGATCCTAACAAACTAGAATGTTACAGATGGAACATTCCGAGTTCCGCTGACCCACTTCAAATGAAAGTATATGCAATTGAGGCCAGTGCATGACTAGATAGGCATAATTAGAAATGTTTGTTTTAATGTTTCACTGCATGTCTCCACATCAAGCATATGCCTGGCTGTTTTTGGTCAACTGGTCTGAGGCTAAAATATGCAAATGAACATCAGTCAACTTTAGTCCCTGGAGGAAGGCAACCTTTGATCACAAATCCCTTTGGCCATTCACTCTGTGTTACCGGATCAAGAATGTGGGTATTTATTTAATTTGGCATGAACTGGGAAATTAAATCGACACATCACCAAACACAAGCTCTCCAAAAGATGTGGCTCAGGCAAGGATCTGAGTGCCGTCCCAGAGGAGCAATTTCTATGGCACATAAAGTTTTTATTATACATAAACTCTAAATTTATTTTTAAATTTTTTTTTCAAGGCTGTCAGTGAGAGGGTGGCTGGCATATAGCAAATTGCAGATTATAAAATCTTTCCACTATGAGGCAACTGCATTTTCCATAGTGACTGCGGTCCAGGTTCTCACAGCTATGTTCTTACTACACTGGACCATGACCAGGCACCTTGGAGGTCAGACAAATACAGCTAAGGAGACCCTAGATAATGGTCCTGGGACAGTGTTCTTTCCCATACCCCTCCTAGTCATGAAGCCACTGTCTTTCTTGCCACCAGACCAGCACAAGGTTCTTCTCTCATGCCCAAGTTTCCACACGATGGCTAACATTCCACATTGTTCTTGGCCCAGAGTTTGGCCCTTGCTCCCAGAGCCTTGGAATCCATCTAGAAACGAGGCTCCTCTAAGCCCAACTTCCTGTGCAGACTTCAAACACACACAGGGACCAGAACCAGCTCTCATAGAGTGAGAAAACAACACAGCATACACAAAACTGAGCCCCCAGGCCTGCCAAAGAACAGGCTAATAAATCTTCCTTGTTGCCCTGGGTGGAAGAAACACTTCTGAGATCACTTCCTCTCTACTTGGGGGATAAAAAGCCCTCCAAACCCCAAAAATGTAGCCTAGATTCTTTGTAGACAGTCTGCAGTGAGTTCCAAACGGCTTGTGAAATAGAAGGTTACTTTCTGGAGATCGAAAGGAGAATGTCTCATTTTAAGCACTCGACTTCACCTCTCCCCCAAACATTGCCCTTTTCAAAAATATAGCACTGTTGGAAAGAAAATAGATATATTTACACAAGCATAGCATGGGTCATCTTTCCATAACAAAATGAACCGGTAGGATATAGGTCCCTTCTAGCAAAGACTTGCAACCATTACAATTAAGTTTTCTGCTCAAAGGATAGAAAGTCTTCCTTGAGGAAGTGAGATTTGAATTTACGGGTTCAAACCTGACAGCTTCCTCCACAAAACCTTTTAAGAAGAAAGTATGAATGTTGGCAAAATGGTGGCCATCTGTAGCAGAAAGTCAGCTGTGTGGAAGAGGGGGCATGAACAGAGAGATGCACACAGATGTGAGGTGAGTGCTTCGGTGGCCACGGCAGGGCTGGAGCCACTCATCTGGCTTGCAACACATATGTGTTCCAGTGGTAACTTCAAGTTGTGGAGTTTCAGTCTTGCTCAGTAGCTCTACTCTAGAATTTAAGCAAGAGAAAAACTGAACAATTGTTTTCACTTGCCTACATGCTATCTGTGGCTTCCGCTCAGGGGACTGGAATGGAAGTCAGTGACAATGTTAACACTTCTCTGTTTCCCCTTCCCAGGATCCTTTCATTTGTTAGAGAAGAAGAGCTCTAACAAAACTAAAAATGTACTGAAACCTTCATTCCATTCAGATCCTGTCTTCTGGCTACTAGAATGTTCTTCTTCCTTTCCTAGAACTGAAAATTTACATATATTCTATGGCAAAAATAAACACAGTTTCTATTTATGGACCAGGGGCAGAAAAAGCAATTGAATCCAAGTGCTCTCAGGCAAAGGAAGACAGTCAGGCAGCAGAACCTCAGCAGGACGCAGAGCCGTAAACACCGTGAGTCACGCTTTCCATCAATAAAAGTTCTTTAAAACCCATGTGGCTAGTAATTGGACAAGGGGGGGATCACCGAGCTCTAAGAGTAACTGAAATAAGACGTGATGTGCACATTTGACCAAGCCTCTCTGTGCTTAAGCATGGTCAGCAATCAGCTAGCCACCCCCCACCCCAGAGCCATAGAGAGCCATACAGAGCCAGTAAGGTTTTGCTCAGGATCAAAGACCTCCTGTGAATCTTAGTATGATTTAGAAAGATGTGACAGAAGCCTGTGAGTTCTTCTACCAAGAAGGAGAAAGGCCATGACAACAAATACTCATTATTTGGAATTAGAATTCTGCTTACTTACTTTACTCCCACCCTGACATCTCTATGTGTGTGTGTGTGTGTGTGTGTGTGTGTGTGTGTGATTCAAGTAGCTCTGAGAGGTGGTATGATTTTAAAGCACAAGCAGATAAAGTGATAAGAGAATAGCTTCCCTGGATGCTAAAGAACAAGAAGATATAAAACTTAATTTTCATTTTGTTGTATCAGAGAAGCTTTCATCAGAAGAAAAACTAGGAGCTTGTGTAATAAGTCTAAGAACAACTTTGGATAGCCAAATTTCTAACATGTGATCATAAAACCAATGATAAGATGTTATAACCTTCAAATTAAAATACTCAGGCTCAGATAACCTACAGTAATGCCTTTAAGGAACTGCAGTGTGTATGTATGTTTGTTTGTATGTATGCATGTGTGTATATTATATACGTACATACATAAGTGTATAAACATATATAATATACATACACATATATAAATACTGCTTTTGTAAACTGATAGTCTCTTTTCCATTGGCCTATTCCCATCCTATTCCATCCTATTCAAAGAACATAGTAACCAGCTCTACTGGGGACCCCTCATATGTTGAAGACCTATTCAAAACAGCCCAAAGAGCTTCATTTCTTCAAAACCTTGCTCCTGTTTTGTGTTACCATTTCCTTCCTACTCTAATGAGCATCGACTCTCTGGATATGCCCTACCCTTGCTATTCAGATATGAAGAGTAGTTCTGTTCCTCTGCATATGTTTGCCCACTGGCCAAAGCTCAGCATCCTCCAGCATCTCATGTAACACTGCCTGTTGCAATGTTATGCAAAGATGTAGGAACAGGACTTGAGGGGTTGTTATGCAAAGGTACGGGAGCAGGGCTTAGGTGGTCCTGACTGATGTGTCTCTGCTTCAAACGCCCCCACGCTCTGTGCTCATGACAGCCTCACATTCTAAGGGGTTGAATGACTCTTTCACAGGGCTAGACTAAAACACAGAGTTTTACATTCATAACAGTAGCAAAGTGGTCAAAGGATCCTTTCACAGGGGTCACCTAAGAGCATCCTGCATAGCAGATCTTTACATCATAATTTATAACAGTAGCAAAATTAGAGTTATAAAGAGGCAACAAAATAATTTTATAAAAAAAATAATTATGGTGGGGTCACCACAACATGAGGAACTGGAACTCTACTGAAGGGCTGCCGTAGGAAGGTTGAGAACTGCTGGCTTAGATATCCTATCGGACACATTTTTGCAATGGGACATTATTCAGGTATCAAAAGAAACGAGCTATCAAGACATACCAAACCTAGAGGAAGCTTGAACACATCCTGTTAAATGAAAAGTCACACTGAAGCCATATACTGTATGGTTCTAATTCTATGTCAGTTGAGGAAAGGGAACTCTGCAGAGCCAGTAAAGTGCTCAGTGGTTGTCAGGTTCCTGTGGCAAAGACAGAGAGAGATCTCAGGGGAGTCATAGTTAGTGGAACTCCTCTGTATGTGTCTGTCTGTCTGTCTGTCTGTCTGTGTATGTATGTGTGTGGATATATGTGTGTATGTATGTATGTATGTTATGGACTCCTCTGTATATATGTCTGTGTATGTGTATGTATGTGTGTATGTATGTGTGTGTGTGTATATGTGTGTGTATATGTGTGTGTGTTACAGACTCCTCTGTGTATATGTCTGTGTGTGTATGTGTGTGTATGTATGTATGTATGTATGTGTGTGTGTATATGTGTGTTACAGACTCCTCTGTATATATGTCTGTGTATGTGTATGTATGTGTGTATGTATGTGTGTGTGTGTATATGTGTGTGTGTTACAGACTCCTCTGTATATATGTCTGTGTGTGTATGTATGTGTGTGTATGTGTGTGTATGTGTGTGTGTGTGTGTATATGTGTGTGTGTTACAGACTCCTCTGTATATATGTCTGTGTGTGTATGTATGTGTGTATGTATGTGTGTGTGTGTGTGTATGTATGTGTGTGTGTATATGTGTGTGTGTATATGTATGTATGTTACAGACTCCTCTGTATGTATGATAGTGTGCTGGTAAATGGATGATGCTGCATATTTGTAAAAGCCCATAGGACTGAAAATGCCAGAGTGTCATGCCATGAACATGAATATAACGATGAAGAAGAAGCAGGACAGGAAACACAATTTCTGCCCATTTTTCTATAAACCTACAATGGCTCTAAGAACTGAAGCATTTAACTCGCATCTGTCCAAGCCCCTCCTGGTGGGTGGGTTTCACTGAAGAGCAAGGGAGGCCATTCCTCTCAGGAGCTGGCTACAGTCTCTGAACAGGAAATGCTACTGAAATTTCTTTGATAAAAATTTGAACTGTGACAAGTCTTTCCCTTGAATACTAAGCACAAAAACAGCGTGGAATCTGGACTCATGTGGCTGCCTGCCAAGAAAGCCTCCTTCTTCAGTGCCTTGATCTCCTCAGAGATGAAATCTGCCAGAACTTCACAGGCATGGAAGCAAAATGGCTCCTCCCCATAGTCCCCTGAGGGCAGCGACCTGTAGCCTTGAGTGTAAACACAGACAGGGAAAGCCTGCATAGATGCTTTTCTGGATTTTTCTGGGGGGTCTCGAACTTGATGCAATCATAAGTAGCTTCCCAGATAGCGAAAAGGCCTCTCTAGTAAACCAATGGCATATTAATTCATTTGTGCTAATAAACTTTGACCTTTAATCAAACTAGCTAAGTATTACTTGGACCTGTGATGGGGAGGTGACAAATGAATGTTGCAGGCATATATGGTATCATCTAGACAAGGAATAAATGAAGGGAGCAGGGAGGGAGGAAGGAAGAGAGATGGCACTAAGGGGTTTGGGGAAAGTGCAAGCATGGGTGTTTAAAGGCACCAACCAAGTCTTGAACTCCGACCTTTTGCGTATGTCAGAAAAGAAATTCTCATGCACTTCGGGGAGAAGTCAGCTTGGTGTTGAACATGAGGATTTCCCAGTCTTCCCATACTCACTCTTATTCCTGCTATTTTCCCTCAAAATTCCCCACAAGCTCGCATATTTTTTCTAACATTTTGTCTGTGGCCTCTGTGGTGATCTAGTCAAGAACCATCTTCTTTCCTGAAATGCTTTTCTCAGGGACCGTGTTTCATATCAACATCTTCCTATCAAGGACAAACCTTGTTGTAGGTTTGTCCCACAAAGGACAAACCTTGTGCGGACCACGGAGACTAGACAGCAAAATAAAACCCAAAATCAGAAACAAGTAAGACCATGAAAAGGTAGAAGTGAGTATAATTATCTTGGAAACTGACTTTTTTTTTTAATTTTTAAAAACACGTGTAGGAACTGGGCTGTGAGGGGGGCTCAGAAGCCTCCTCAGGGTCCCGTCATGCTGAATCTAGGAATAGAAACTTCCTTTTGTATATGCCCTCTTATCCATGGGGAGTAGCCTTTAACATGAATACAACTTCTGTTGTAAAGCTTTTTTAACTTGTTTTTTAACCTCATATTTGATTAAAAAGCATCCTTCACTGATTAATTTATTGGCTCCATGAATGCTGTTGAATATATTGTCTGCTTTGGTCCTGCCCCTACCTGTTATGCCAGAGGTTGGCAGGACAGGCATGAGTTGGGCCTACCCAGTGATTGACATCTTCAACACCGTCGCTGGGAGGAAAACTAAGGAAGGGATAAGGACACAAGCTGAACTCTGAACTAGTTCTTGTGGGATTAAGAATCATGTACAGAGAGTACGTGATTTAGAGTCAGTCCGGGAGTATACGAAAGGAAGAAAGAAATGGGATTCAAGACCGGAAAGAAGAGAAGAGAGAGGCACGGAAACTAGTCACGGTGTCCAGAAGATAGGGTTTTCTCTGCCCACAGGGAGGAGTCACTGGGGCACCTTAGACAGAGACCTCAATGACTGAGATCTATGTTTAAAGAAATCACTGGAGTAAGGAAATGATCGTGCCCGACCTATGACAGTGGCCACTGTGCCTTCTGTCAGTGGCTTTCGAGCTGGCCGGTTATACAGAGGAAGGGTTAGGGTTTCCTGTCCCAAACCTTTCTGAACCAAATGTTCAACCCCTGCTACCATTCCAGAAAAGAGGGGTCCTTTGGGCCAAGTCATTTAAAATTCCTCAGCTGCCAACAAGACAGTGTAAATCAGAATGCAGACCAAGTAACTGAACTCACTGAAAACTAGGGTCAACCCTCCCCCCCCCCCACATCGCTCCTGAGTTTGCAAGGAGCAAGATGCCCCCAACCTCCTTCCCTGACTCTGGGAGAATGGAGCCGGATGAATGCTAATTAAGAAGAGCCCATTTTTATTTTATACAGCAGAGGTTGGCAAACTTTCTGTAAATATTTTATGCTTTGAGGGCCACACAGTCTCACTGCAAGCATTCAGCTCTGTTGCTATAGACAAAATGTAAATGAGCAAGTGTGGCTGTGTTCCAGAAAAACTCCAGTCACCAAACAGGCAATGGGCCAGATGTAACCTTGCAGGCAGAGTGGCCCCTGCCTCCTGTCCAGCGGGAAGCCATGGTCTCCACCATTTTTACATAGGGTATAATTGCTTTGTCCACTCATACTTTACAAGTTAAAGATGGCCTTTCGGAAGAGTAGCTGGTCTTTATCTCTCTATTCTTTGCTTCCTTTTACACGTGTGAAGCAGGCCATCATTTCTGAGAAATTGAATGTTGAATTTGATTTCATACTAAGCGTCCATGAGCACTGGCAGATAATAGCCTTAGAAAGTCAGAGTACTGAAATGGGAAACGGGGTGAAAGGTGTCCTCATCTGGTCACTTCCTTGGCATGACCACCTAAAGCTAAAGCGACAAAGTGATTTGTCCAATGTCTTGGCAGCCAATAATAGAAAGTGATGTCCTAACCCCAGAGTTCTTTCTTCTTATACAACCACATTTTTCTTTCATTTATTTGATTTCAGAAAACAAAAGCAATTCTTGCTCAAGGTGCCAAAGAAGCACATCCCACCAGCAGTCCAATCCAACTGGCCATGTGTCCAAGCTGAGGGCCGTGGTGAAGGAGACACATGTGTGGGCCTGCCCTTCAAGTTGTGGCAGGATAGTAACCAACCCAGGATGTACAGAAGTCACAGAGCCACAGTGCACGTCCAGAACCAGCCACGCCCCTCTCCAGAATAGCCACGCCTCTCTCCAGAACCATGAGAGCTAACTATTACTACAATCAGATTCCTCTGAAAGGGTATCAAATCCCTGCATGTCACCTCGGGGGTCTATGAATGTCATTAACATCTGGTGGGTGGGGTGAAACCAAACACTAGAGAAGAGAAGTTTCTAGGGCAAGAGTCTTTGTTTGGACATCCTCTTCTTCCTTCTTCCTTTTGCCCTCTCCCTGGGCTTCTACCCATACAGCAAGGCCCAGGTGGGAACACATAGGAAATCTGTACACTAGTGTGCATTAACATGTGCAAGGTGAAACATTTAGTCCTGCGCTGAACATTGGCACTGAGTGGAAGTCATAAAAATAAATGACAAGATGTCCACCACTAGTCTTTCTCTGGTGGGTGAACTATGTCCTGCCACTAACACTGTGCCTGGTTGGCATATTGTGCCGGAAATACTCTGAAACCTTGCTCGTGTATATTTTCTTTCATCACACAGAAAGACCACAAACTCTTTGTCCATTTGGTGGTGGTGTTCATTTCTGCCTTCGGATGTGTTTTCCTTGTGCAACCTTTGCTGTAATTAACCCTCCTAGCTAGTCCGCATGACCACTGACTGACCCCCCAACAACGGACGGAATTCCAGACAGTGGGCTCTTCCCTGCTCTGAGCTGCATGGGCACCAACACATTCAGACTCAGTAAGGTCCCTGGGTTTTCGTTTCTAATTTTGCTTTGTGTGAAAGCAAAGCATTTAATCCCCTGAGAGCCCCCACAAAGATCACATAACCAGACCTATTTCACAGACAGCTCCACTGAGGCTTAGAGAAGTCACATACTCTGTGAAAGGTCACAAAGCTGAGAAATGAAGAACAGGCATTCTAACCATCTTGTCAGACAGCAGTGTGTGTGTGTGTGTGTGTGTGTGTGTGTGTGTGTGTGTGTGTGTGTGTGTGTGTCTGACATCACATGCATGTCTGGTGCCCAAGGAGCCCAGAAGATTGGATTAGATCCCCTGGAACTAAAGTCACATATGTATGTGAGTCACAATATGGGAGCTGGGTCCTGAACCCAGGTTCTCTGGAAGAGCAGCTACCTAGCCATCTCTCTAGCCACAGAATTCATACTCCTTTTTTTTTTTTTTTTCTGGGTTTTCAGGATAGGGTTTCTCTGTGTGGAGCCTTGGTTGTCCTGGACCCCTTGCCTTTTAGACCAGCCTGACCTCAGACTCATGGAGATGTGCCTGCCTCTGCTTCCCTCTGGGGTCCTGGGCTTAAAGGCGTGAGCCACCATGCCCAGACAGAATTCATAGTCTTAAAAAAAAAAAAAAATCATGAACACCCATTCAACTTACAAAAGAAGGCCAGAATAGCTTTTCTTAAAATGTAGAGCAAACCAACCACACTGCTCTTCTCCTGCGAAACATTCAGTAGCTTTTTTTTTTTTTTTTTTTTTTTTTGCCCCTGCACTTTGTTCAAAATGCATCCTCAATACAAGAGGGTTGAAAGCCTCTGCTCTCCCCTTCTTGTTCTGACCTCATTTTCTCCTCCACTCTTCTTCCGGCCTGCATCCCATGCACCAAGCTGGCCTCTAAGTCCATTGGACCATTAACTCTTGCCACTTTGCTCATGGGGTCCTCTCTGACTGGAAGTCTCCCTTGCCGTCTCCCTGGGAGGTAGATACCTAGACATTTTTTCATTTCTTAGACATCTTCTTTTCAAGACTTTCATCAACTTCCCCCAACTTCCTTCCTTCAGCCTCTGCTTTACCTCTATGGGTTTTGTCATTGAAATCATCACACGTTAGCATACATTCTACCTGAAGTCTCTTTGAAGGCAAAGCCTGAGCTTCCCTTACCTCTTATTTGTTACATTAATATATAATAGGTTCCCCATCTTAGCAACAACTAAGAGTTGACATTCATCGAGCATGATCTGTGCCTAGGTTATATATGTTCGTTAATTATATGTCTGTCTATGTCTCCATATCTAAGAATATGTGCATATTTGTATCATGTGATACATAGCATATGTGATATATGTATTCATATATCCTTGCAGATAAGAAGTGACATAAATTATTGTCTAAGGACACAAAGCAAGGGGTGGCAGACCTAACAGAGGTGCTGGGGATGTAGCTCATGGTAGAACATTCGTCCAGCATGGGTAAGGTCTCAGGTTCTATCATCAGAGAGGAGAAACAGACAGAAAGGGGGAGGGGAGGGAGAAGCAGAGACACTCGGAACTTGAAAACAAGGGGTGGAAGGAAAAGAGGGAAGTAAATTTCAAGCTACATCGTCTCCAATGAACTGACTGAAGCAAAAGACATATTCTGTATCAAATCGATCTCTTACATTGCTCCCATCTAGAGAATTGTAGTTCTTTTGCAAGTGAGGATCGTAGAACTGGAGATTTTTTTTTTCTCTCAGAAGCTAAATTGGAATCATTCTGAGAGGGAGAAATTCAAACCAAATATGACTACCGCCTTGGAATTCCTTACAGTCTCACTTCTAGGAACAAATGAAAAAAACAACAAAAAACCCTGCAGGCCTCAGAAGGGGCGATGGCTCAGTCAACAAAATGCCTGGCATGCAAGCATGGGGGACTTGAGTTTGGATTCCTAGCACCCAGGTAAAAGCTGGGGGCATAGGGGCATTTGCTTATAATACGAGCTCAGGGAAAGGAGAGCCACACAACTTATCGGTTAGCTAGTCTATCTGAATTGGTGAGGTACAGAATTAGTAAGATAGCCCCCTGTCTTAGTAACCAACTTGGGGAGTGGTTGAACAAGACACTCAACACCTAACTATTGCACTAACCAAGGACAATACAAGTAGTAACCACCGAAGACTTGTTAGCCTGTGACCATAAAGTGGGGGAGGAGATCCCCCGCCCCCCACAACATGGACCTAAAGGAGGGCAATAGGGTGGGGGTGGGAGGATAGGAGGAACAGAAGGATAGGAGTGATGGGAGAACAATTGAGTTGTAACCTGAATAAATTAATTTTTTAAAAAAGACATTCAACACCTACCAATGGCTCCATGAATATGTGCATACTTGTGTATGTGTACTTGCAAACACAGATAAATACACACACACAGAGAGAGAGAGAGAGAGAGAGAGAGAGAGAGAGAGAGACACAGAGAGAGAGAGAGAGAGAGAGAGAGAGAGAGAGAGAGAGAGAGAGGAAAGCAAGAGGAAAAGCAAAGCAAACAACTGCAATTCTGAACCAACCTTCTCCTCTTCAACAAATAAAAACTAAAAACCTTCATAGCAAGCTAAAACAGAACATAGGTTCTTGCAGGTCTCAGAACACTTGGAGGCAGAGGCAGGCAGATCTCTGAGTTCGAGGCCAGCCTGGTCTACAGAACTAATTCCAGGACAGCTGTGGCTACATAAAGAAATTCTGTCTCAAAAATAATTTTAAAAATAAATAAATGAAAGGAAAGAAAGAAAGAAAGAAAGAAAGAAAAGAAAATGGAAAACATGCTCTGTAACCAGTGATCTACTACTTTGTGGGTTCTTCTTTCTTCCATCCTTCTCCACCTTTTTTCTTCCATCCTTTCAACTCCCTAACACTAGATAGGAGATAAAAAGGGATGGAGGGAGAAAGGGGGCAATGTTATCCTTAGACTACTTCCTGCCGATTAGGGCTATTGAGTTCCTCCTGGCGAGTTTTATCTTCGCCCTCAGGATATCTAATTTCTTCTTCTCATCTCTTTGGGTACCACCACTTGACAAACTGTGACCAATAGCATCCAGCCACCAACCAGCAACTCACAAAACCTATCGGGGTTCTGGCATTTATATACCCTCTGAGAAGTCCCCAGAATTCCAAGGGTCACCCAGTTGCAGAAACTTTCTGCCGCCGGGAAAATTACACCTCTGCTAGAGCGTGTGGCAAATCACAGTCACCTGCTGTGAAGCGGCCCCACATCCCCACACCTGGGATTAAAATGAAAACATATTCTTATAATATTTCTTCATTCTTTAAAGAGCCCAAAGGTCCAAAATTGTCACTACAATATTCTTTATGCATAAAAAGAAGAACATGCTTTCCATGTGGTAAAGAGCCCCCCATCCCCCCATTCACACACACACACACACACACACACACACACACACACACACTATTCAGACTTGAGTGTACCATGCTGTCTGTCTCCTGCTAGGCACTGATATAGATAAAAACTTATTGTCTCCAAGAGAAAATGCCTAGTGACAAAAATATAAGAAGGAAACGTTAAATATGCATCACATATGGATGGATATTCCATATCTATCAGATTTGGAGAAATTTCCAAGTGTTTAAAGAAATTTGATGAGAATTTGGGGAGATGGGAAGTTGTCAAGTCTTCTTGGGAAAATAAGCTAATGATTTGAAGAACAATTTATTAACATCCTGTAAAATTGAAGATGTTCCCACTTTATCTCAAAGATTATGCCTCTAGTAAGGGGGAGGGGGAGAGGAAGGAGTCCTATGACAGGTACACAAGGAGACGTGTACCAAATGTTCATGTGCATCATTTGTTCTTTTTAAAAATGGAAATCACCTACATAGAAACAGCCAAGCATGAGTCACCAGGTAAATTCTAGGATTCCCCAAACTATGGAATTCTCTATGGCCATTAAAATGGACCAATTAGAGTTACAACATGGACACTGGAATGTCAGTATGGATACACATCAAAATTAACTGCCATAGAGAGAAAGCAAGCCCCTGGCCATTATACATAATTTGATGTGATTTATATGATAGCAAAAGATATGAGAGGCAACATTCTCTTAATGGAGACATCTGTAGATATTTAGCTCACAGCAAGTATCTCTCAACTGGAAGGGAAGAGGTTCATCCAAGGGATGAGACATGACAACTATAATGCTGATCTTCTTACAAACTTGAAGTGAGGTGCACTGGTGCACATCTGTAATACCAGTGCTTGGATGAGGGCAGCAGGAGGACCCGAAATTTATAAAGGGAATCAGAGGGTTTTTTTTTTATTTTAATATTTGCTATGTTCAATAGACTTGAAAATTTCAAAGTAAAGCAGTCTTTTAAATCAAATGTGTGTACCCATCCCTAAAGAG
This sequence comes from Acomys russatus, assembly GCF_903995435.1. Lineage (NCBI taxonomy): Eukaryota > Metazoa > Chordata > Mammalia > Rodentia > Muridae > Acomys > Acomys russatus. The sequence continues at coordinate 22,734,312 of NC_067166.1, read as the reverse complement.
AATCATATGATAATGGGTGCAAAGCGCAGTGGTTGTGTGATGAATGCTACACAAGGTCCAGGGTATCGGATGCACCCCCACGGTGACTGATAGTAACACAAAATCAGCCTTGGGTCATCCATCTGACCACACAGCTTATTGGTAAACAAACCAGGGTTAGTACACCTTAGGGTCCTGTGTCCCTGCTCAGAGCCACATTAGAGAGGAAAAAGATATTTGTTACCTATATTAAAGTACCTAGTGCATTCATTTCCCTCATGGTGGCCTGATGCAAAATATTATATATATATATATATATATATTATATTATTTATATATATTTATATAAATTATATATATAGGAATAAATACTGAAACCATTATTCTTAGGATCACAAAGGTAGAAAAGAAAGCATTCTTCTGTAGAAAGCATTTTTTAAAACCAAATGGTAAATTCTAACCCTGAATCATCTAAGCCTTTGACTGTCCTGCGTACTGGCTGCAGAGGTCCCATGTGTTCTCTAATGAACTTAGTCACACTCAAAGGTGAAGGCTGCTAAGGATGTGCAGGGCAGCGTTTATAGCTCCTTCCCTTTTACACACGCAATCAGGCTTGCCCTGCGGCTGTCCCTAGTGATACCCAGAAGCAAAGAGCTCTCCTTTCCCCTCCATCACTCTGTGCTTTGGCTTAGAAGCGAGGATGCTGTAGGATGCTGCCTGGTTTTCTTGCATCCCTGCTCTGTTCTCATCTCTTAATCACTAACCACAACATGGGATTCCTTCCCAAACTATAACTGGAATGAACACTCAAAACCGAGCTGCTGTTGGTCATCATCCTACCTGAGAGGGGCTAGGATGCTTTACCAGTGAAAGACACACTGTGTGCTAAGTCACATTGGGCCTTTGGGAAAAAAGCCAAGAAGAGGCAAGACTTCTCTAGGTTAAAAGTTCATTTTTCCAGAAGGACATCAAACTCAAATGTGAGCAGGGCTAGCAATATTTGAGAAAATGCTAAGAGAGGGAGAAGAAAATGCCAAGAGTTACGACAGCTCACCCATTGTGAAACATGACACAAAACTGTGGCTTTTGAGGGGAAATCCAGCCTTCTGGAGGATGAAAGAATGACATGTCAGATCAAGTGACAGCTTCAGTGGGGGAAGAAAGCAACGGAACTTCAAGCAACACAATAGTTTAAGCCCAGAAACCATGGCTGAGAAGCTCAGCTGTGTGGGCTGAGACACTTGTGGGCAGGTGGATGGCCATGGGATATCCGGGGCTCATCCTTGCAACTTGAGCTCTAGGCTCAGAGTAGCCATACTCACTGCAAAGGCCACAAGTGCAGAGTAAGCAGTTTCCTGCTTTGAGACAAAGTGGGGGGAGCTTGTGGAGGGCTCTCCGGTAGACACCGAAGAAGTTAGAAAGACAAACACTGACCATGAGTGGGTTTCTTTTCCAGATCTGAAAAATAAACCTAGTCTATGATGAATTCAGACATGAGTATGCCTGCATACGCGAAATGGAATCACAGCCATAAATACCAGCAGAATGGCAGCAGCACTTGCAAGCATCCTCAACTTTAGTATTACTGTTAATGAATGTGGTCCATGGACATCTTACCACTCCATAGTCTTTCCAGACTACTCCCTACCTGAGTATCCAGGTGCCCTGGCTGCCAGGTGAAAACCAATCATTTGGAGAAAGCAGCTGTTCTGAGTCAGAGTCTCTCTCTAGTCCCTTCCTGGAGTCCTAAATATGCTGTAGAGTCTTCTTTTTACTGTGTTACAAGACCCAGTTACCAAAGGGCAACAGGGGTGATTTCCAGAGTAACCTCGAGAATTTCCAGCACCTAGGAATAAATCCTTGTGTGAGCAGAACAAAATTATCTTCTTTATCTGTTCTGGGTGCTGCTCAGGCAGGCCGTGGACCATAGAACTTAGGATGTTCCCAGTGTTAGCATACTGACCTGAGTCTGACTAGCAGCCTATGAGTCATTACCTGACTGCCACTAGGAGTGTCCCTGCCCAGGAATATAAAAAGGGCAAACCCACCCACCTCTTCTCTCTCTCTCTCTCTCTCTCTCTCTCTCTCTCTCTCTCTCTCTCTCTCTCTCTCTCTCTTGTTCTTCTCTCATGCTTTTGTTTTACCCCTCTTGCAAATATCTCTTCTTCTTCTTCTTCTTCTTCTTCTTCTTCTTCTTCTTCTTCTTCTTCTTCTTCTTCTTCTTCTTCTTCTTCTGCTCTCTTGTTCTGTCTGTCTCTCTGTCTCTCTCTCCTGTTGGGGTACCCCTTCCCCCTTTCCTGCTCTCTCAATCTTCTACAAATAAACTTTTCCATATCATATCTGTTGCGTGGCATCTTATTTCTCAATCGTTACTCCCAGGATGACTTCTTGTTTCTATTTACTGTGTCCAAGCCAAGGAGAGCAAGAAGATCAGGCAGGTCAGTGGGTCTTTTCTGCCTCTTGTCCTTTCACTTTCCATGAAGAACCCAGTAGCCATATTAAGGCTTCTGTAACTGACATGCAGAGCTAAGCAGTACCCCAGTTAACAAGGCAGCGAAGCCTCATGGTCCAGTGACAATCATATTGTGGGCACTTCCTCAGGACTGCCAGAAACACTGGAAGCATCATACAGGAAGTGACTGGGCACATGCTGGGTGGGCAGTTCTGCTACCACCTGTGTGTGAGTCAGGAGTTCCTGAATCAGGCAGCTCCATCCAGGATAACAAAGACAGTATCAGTTCAAGCAGGGGTGCAAGGAAGGAAGGCTCCGCTCATGCAATACCACCCCCATATACACACACACATAACAGATGCACACTCTTGATTTCATTTGTCATTTGTCCCCAAACCAGGGCCGTCAAAGACATCCTTCAGATTCCAGCAAACAAATAAGAAAAGAGATTGAGATGATTTTGAAGCAAGTGGAATCACAGGTTTTGTCCCCAGCATCTACATTCCCCAAACCAGCATCAGCTTCCTTCCCCCTACAGGCCAGACCTTAGCTTCATATATTTGACTACATTGGGCTTAGAGTATAGCGGCCTCACTTCTCCATCCTCACAGCGACTTCTGTTCTTCTTCCCAATCTCAAAGAGAAAATATCTGGCCTCTCTATCAAATCGGTCACACAATGACTGCCTAGTGAGCGCACGGAGTGGCCGCTGCATGCTGGGCACTGTGTTAAGCTCTGGGAACGTAAAACTGTGCAGAGATCAGTCTAACCTCTAAGAGTCTGTTATCTTAGAGAAAAATTCTAGTTTCTTCCATGACCTAGTCCATCTCTTAACTCTTAGGGAAACTGACTTATCAGTTAGTGACCTGCTTCATTTTGTCCACTGTGCTACAATGTAGTTATTTCTCACTCTATTGGTACCCCAGTGTGACTGAGTGCATTCTACAAGATCTGGGAGGACAGAGACTTTGCTTAAGTCGCTGTGTTTACAATATGTTTGTGAGAAGATGACAAATATTAAAATGCATACTAGGTAACTATGGAGGATGAAACTCTCATAATTCCTTTCTTTATTATCTCAGGTTTAATCCATACATTTGGGGCCTGATCATTTTCTGTTGAAGGGCTTCTTTTAGTTTACTGGATGCTCAGAAGCATGCCTCACCCCAACTATTCAATGCCCAAAGCTTCACTGCCCCGACTTTCACAACCAAAATATTCCCCAAACTCATGAAATTTCCTTAGGGAAGAAAAGGATTTAAAAAAAGAAAATCAAAGCATCCACTAACCACATACCTGACATGTCTTGAGCTTGCTTGCTTTCTTCCATGTCACTAAATTTATTCATGCATATGATGTTAAGATTTAAACACATATATGTATATGTATATGTAATACATATGTATATATGCATGTATATGTGTGTGTGTGTGTGTGTGTGTGTGTGTGTGTGTGTGTGTGTATTTTTTTTTCCCAAGGCATTAAGAAGTCCATTGCACCAAAAGGGTAAGGAAAGCAAATCCAGAAGGAAAGAATTGGTACCCAGAGAGAATTCCTCTTTTGCCTTTGGAGAGTATTACAGCTGTAAATCAGTGAGACTCTTGAGACAGAAGCCCGAGATGAGCGGAGATTGCATATCTAAGGAGGGGGAGCTGGAATTCATGGTCAAGTTCTGCTTGGTTGCCATCCTCTTTGAGTTCCCAGCTGGGAACTCCCACCCTCACAAGGACCTCATGTGTGGCGTCTTCCTCACATGACCTTCCAGTAGATCAAGATCAACACTTCAAAGGGAAGTTCACCTTCTTCTGTGAAACTGCCAAAGAGACAAAGTCTCCAATCCTGCAAAGCCTGAAATGTTTGTCCCTGAATGTGGCGCCTTAAGGGTCACTAAATGCAGTCTAAACCCATAGCACATAAAACATTGGCGTCTACCACTTAATTAAAAATAAGACCTTCATTCTGTATTTTAAAGAGAAATTCAGAGTACCACCTGTGATGGACACACACACACATACACACACACACACACACACACACACACACACACACAAACACAGTTTTTCTGGAGGCTTCTGGAGAGACACTTGTGGAAGAAGGGGTGCTCCGGAAGCTCACTTGACTATAAGTTCCCTGAAGACCAACAGTAGCCAAGATCTGCTGTGCCATGCAGGACACCCCAGGCACTTAGCACAGAAGTTGGAATCCAGGTGTACTGTTTGTGGGCTGAGCAACTTCAATGAAACATGGTCCCTTCTTTTGTAGTTCTATTTAATGTGTGGTTTGATATAAGTGCATATATATCAATGCTATATTTGTAATATAAATTATAACATTTCACATAATGTAAAAGAAATTTACATTATGAGTATTGAAATAGTTTATATATTTCATTATACAGCTTAGTATAAAGGCAAAAATATGCACACTGAATGTCACCATAAGTCATGTAGTCTCCTTGGTTCTTGTCAGTATTTCATTTAATCTTGTTCAGGTTTCCACACATGTTTCTCTTAAAAACTAAAAACACATAAGAACACTAGTATTTATTCCAAACAGGAAACAGTGTGTGCTGGAATTTAGTGAGTCGGGGGCAGGGCAGGGGGGGGGGGCAATGACAGGCAGCCAGGTCAGCCAGAAATGGACAAGGCAACTAAACAGATTATTTATGATGAGGAAAGTTAATCAGGAAGATGGAATGGATTTGAAGAAGATGTGTAGGTTTCAGGCTGGTTGAGTGCTAAAGATAAAAAGTGTGGATTTAACAAAAGGAAGGAAGGAAGGAAAAAAGGAAGGAAGGGAGGGAGGGAGGAAGGAAGGAAGGAAGGAAAAAGAAAGTAACAAAGGAAGGATAGAGGGGAGAAAGGGGAGGCAGGGGAGTGGGGAGAGGCTCACTGGGGTTGAGAAGGGCAAATACAGGAGGAACTGTCTCAGTGCAGAAAGTTGTGCTAACAGTCATGCCAAGAGGTGAAGAAGGTTGTCACAGGCAGCTCTGGCAGAGAAGAAGACAGGGTAGGGAGATGGGGGCGGGGTAGTATTTGACCTTAGGGACTATTTGGCATTTATCTGCAAAGCAAAGGCCAATGAAACAGTTCCTAAGGCTCTGTGGATCCCCAACATTGAACCATGTTACTTTTTTTTTTTTTAAAGGAAACCACACTTCAACAGGTTCTCAAGATTTACAATCAAGTTCTTAAACATGATTTTACCTCACCTACAAAGTTCCTGGTTTTATTCACGAAAACAGAACCCATCCCTCTAGCAAGCCACTGCTATCTGACTCGTAGCAAGTAGTTAAGATTCTGTTAATTACAGAAGTTGGCTTTTAATTGTGCCAAGGAAAATAACACTCTGGGAATACAGCAGAGCTTAATAACTGGGCTCAAGATCGAGTGCTCCTTACTTTTGCTGTGCGGGACTGGTTTTCCATTTCTGAATAATGGTGTGTGTTCTGTCCATCAGAGGAAAAGGTCCAGCCCTGGTGCTACCAAGCTCCTGAGTAGTGTCAGACCCAAAGGAAGCACCATTCATTGCTCACACTTTGCTCTCAGGGCAACCTTCTGCTTAATTTGTGTGTTAAAGTATTTCGGTGAGTTCCAGTCAGCTAACAGAATCAGTTGTGTAGCCAGATCTGCCTTTGCTGATCTCCATCACAGCAAATGATGAAGAGCAGGGCAGTGAGATACAGGAGACAGAGCTAGCTGGTCGGTCGGGAGACAGCGCTAGCTGACTGGGACAAGCAGCATGAGCTAGAGTTGCTCTGTTTACCTCTGTCTTCTCTGAAAGCATTCTGTACCCAGTTACACTGATGAATGTTCACCCTCTGATAATGCATTCTGATCAATAGCCAGAGCCATGGTGAATTAGGACATTCAAAGGCTAGAGCCCATTTACTTTCAGAAGGAGAAAAACAAAAACAAAAACAAAAACAAAAACACTGCTAATTGAGTCAGAGCTGAAGAGAATTCTTCAGTGGTTGCCATTTGCTGAGAGAGAGAATCAAAGAACAAACCACGATCCGAGGAACAAGATGGCATACAGATGTCCCTGCTACCTGCTTTTAGTGGGAAATGTATAGACTCTAAGAGATGTAGAAAATATAGGGTTAAAATAGAGATGAGGTCCCCTTACTAGGGGACCCATGTGAAAAAAGAACTGAGGTGCCTATGAGCTACATCTATCTGAGCAGGAAGCCTAGGTCCTTGTAGAACATAGTCCTTTGTCGATGCATCAGTCTCCGCAGCCTCCTTGCACCCCTGTCCCAGATTTATTGGCTTGGTTTATCTTCTTATGGAGTTTTCATCCCCTCCAGTTCCTTCTATCCCCCCACTCTTCCATTAACCTCCCTGTCCTCCCCCCAAAGTTTAACTATGAGTTTCAGCATCTGCTTGGATCCCCTGCTGAGTGAAGTCTTTCAGGGGACAACTATGGTAGGATCTCATCCTGTTCCCTCTTTTCAAGGGTTCCAGTGTCTGTTCTATTTGCCCTTCTGAGTGAGAAGTAGGCATCCTGCTTAGGGTCCTTCTTGTTACTTAGCTTCTCTAGGTTTGTAAATTATATTACATGACTAACATCTGCCTGTCCTTTTGGGTTTTGGGGGGCTGTCTCTGCCATAGACTTTGTTGTCTATTCTTCAGTCACTTCCCCCTGTGAGACTTGATACACTGGGGTCAATTGGTAGCAAGGGGGGGCCCTTTCTGAGGACTAGGTTAGGGGATGGGGGGAAGAGATAGGGAGAATGGAACTGGGAAGAGATGAGGGAGGGGCTACAATCGAGATGTAAAGTGAATAAATTAAAAAAAAATAAATTTAAATTTAAAGAAAAAAAGGAAGATTGTTTCATTCTTTTTTTGTTTTGGGCTTTTCGAGACAGGGTTTCTCTGTGTAACCTTAGCTGTCCTAGTCTGGCTTTGTAGACCAGGTTGGCCTCAAACTCACAGTAATCCACCTGCCTCTACCTCCCAAGTTCTAGGGTTAAAGGCATGTACCACCATGTCCTGCTGATTGATTCCTTCTTGCCTGAGAAAGAGAGAGAGAGAGAGAGAGAGAGAGAGAGAGAGAGAGAGAGAGAGAGAGATGATCCAAAAGAATTTTACTGGATAATATGTGTCATCTATGAACCCTTACACATCACAGGAAGGAAATGTAACCCAAAGGGTACAGTCTGTGATCACTGGCCACATCATGCTGTGTCACCTTTGTCATAGGTAGAATGATGCAAATTCTTATTTAGAAAACAATTTTGCACCATACATTCTTTCTATGTTGTATTATACTGAATTTTTGTCTCACACTAAATATTTATCAAAGTTACTTCACCCTCGGCTTTCTCACTGACAGCATCAGCAAGAATAATGGAAAGTGTCTATGTTCAAACCTGCATTTATGTGAGCAATCATACAGTGTGGAGAGAAATTCTGTGGGCAACTTTCATCTTCAGCCCTCTTTAAATTCCCCTGACATCTTTAATGGCTCTACCTGAGGACTGGAGTACTGAAAGAAGCCCTGTTAGCATACTTGCCCCACGTAGTTGCTGTGAAGTGGTGAATTTTCTAATATTGAGAATGCATTGTGAAAGTTGTATGCATATATACATATATACATATCCATACATGTATCCATACATATATCCATACATACATATACCAGCTGAGTTCCTCTCTACCAAACTGTCTAATCAAAACAATGCACATTACATGTATGTATATTTATGGTGTGTTTCTTAATTTATATTTTTATTTTAATACTTTTTAGTAATTTTTAAATTTTTTCACACAATATTTTTTTATCATATTCCTTCTGATCCCCAATTGTCCCAGAGCCTCGCCACCTCCATACCCACTCAACTTCATTTTCTTTTTCTCTCTTCCTCTGTAAAGGGAACACAGAGCGTAAAAGATGATCAAAGAAAAGAAAAAACAAAACAAAAAACCTAAAAAAAAAAAAAAAAAAAAAAACAAAAACAAAAACAAAAACAAAAACAAAACACCAAACAATAACAAAAAGTACTTTAGAAGGACAAAACAAAACATGGGGTGTATTTTGTGTTGGTCAGCTACTCCTGAGCATGGCGTGCTTTGCCCAGGACTGTGGTTGATATACCCAGAATCAGGAAAGACATTCAGAGAAAACTACATTTCCTCTCCCAGCAGCGTCAAATGCAAACAGCTGCGTGGTTAGCGATAGGACTTTGTGCCCACTTCTCCTTCTCCGTGATGGGATTTTTCCTGGCTTGAATTTGTGCACATCTTGTGCACGCCGGCCACAGTCTCTGCAATTTCATATGTGTATCCACTCTGTTGTGTCTGAAAGACACTGTTTCCTTAGAGTCACCCATCACTTCTGGCTTTAAAAATCTTTCTGCTTCTGCATAGATTCCTGAGCCTTGAGGGGAGGGATTTGATATAGCAATCCCATTGAGGAATGAGTGTCCCAAGGTCTCTCACTGTCTGCATATTGTCCTGTTCTGGGTCTCTGTGTTAATTACATTCTACTGCCGGAAGCTTCTCTGATGAGGATTAAACAATGCGGTGCTCTGTGGGTATAGCAATGCATCGTTAGCAGTCACTTTATTGCTATGTTCATGTTGAAGAACAGTAATAGGCTTTCTTTTAGGGCCCATGACCTGTACCTGTCTCAGGTTCTTAGACTCATTAACAGTGCCAAGGTGTGGGCTCCATTTCATGGAGTGAGCCTTAAATCCAATACAAATGTGGTTAGTTATCCCCATAACATTGGAACCACTATTGCATCAGTGTATCTGGCAGGCAAGTCACTGTTGCAGGTTTGTAGCTGGGTGAGAGTGACGTCTCTTCTCCTCTTAGTAGCATCTATAGCACATTCACGCACTGTGAACACTAGCCCGTAGGAGTGAAGGTTCTCGTTGGGTACCACCTCCATTTTTCCATATTTGATGACGCATGTACGTGGTCCCTACAGCAATAGGGCTTTACCATCATATTGTGGACGGTAAGCAATAGCATTGGTAACAGTCTGTACTGTTTGTGGGGAATATGGGACCCCTTTGGCCAGTGACTCAGCACCATGTCTGCATTCCTGGCACTAGGGATTTTGCTTGGTAGTACATGTTGCCTGGTTGGGGCATTGTCTCCTCCATTACATGGTAACTCCACTTACATGTCTTTTATATATTTTAGGAAATTTCTAGAATAGTTCATTTCCACACGCCGTTTCGACAGGCCGTTAGTATTAGTTGTCCTCCCCACATTACCTTCTTTATCCTGCCATTCCATCCTTCTCCCCTTTTACTCCTCTTATTCCAGTTCCCCCTTCTCTCTCTATAACGCTCTATTCTGTAGCTCCTTCCTTGGAAGACGTCCTCATCCCTAATAGCTCTACCTAGCCTCTATGGATATCCTAAATTGAACAAATATATCTAAAATTAAAAAAACTAACATTTACCTATAAACGAAAGCATGGCATTTTTGTACTTCTGAGTTTGAGAAACCTCAATCCAGATGATTGTTTCTAAAACCCATTTACAATTAAATTTCATAATTTCTGAATAATAACTGAATGAGAGTAGATTGTGTAAATGTACAGCGTTTTCATTTTCTGCTCATCAGCTGATGGGTAGCCAAACTGATTGCAATTTTCTGTCTCCTATAAATACAGCAGCAATAAGTATGGGTGAGCAAGTTATCTTTATAGTAGGATGCACAGTCCTTTAGGAATATGTCCAAGAGTGGTATACCTGGATTTTCGCCTTTTAGAGAAACCTGTATATTGATTTCCGTAGTGGCTGTACAACTTTGCAGTCCCACTAGCAGTGAAAAAAATGCTCCCCTTTTCATCCTCCATCCTCCCCGGAGTGTAGTGTCATTTGTCTTAATGATCTTGATCATTCTGCCAGATGTAAGACAAAATCTCAAAGTAGTTTGAATTTTCACTTCCCTGATTCCTAAGGAAGATCAATATTTTTAAAAGTGTTTCTCAGCCAGTTGTGTTGTGTCTTTTGATAACTCTGTTTAGTTCTATATCCCACTTTTAAATTTTTTCTTAATGTTCAGTTTCTTTTTTTAGTTCTCTCTATATTCTAGATACTCACCATCTCGCAGATGTATAGTTGATGAAGATTTTCTCCGTGCTATAGGCCACGTCTTTTCTCTAATGATGGGTTTTTTAGGGGTGTTTTGTTTTTTGTTTTTGTTGTTGTTCAGAGCTTCTTAGCTTCGTGAGGTCCTGTTTATTTATTATTGGTCATAATGCTTGTACTATTGGCGTCCTGTTCAAAGTCAAGTCCTAAGCCAATAAGTTCCAGTTTATTTTCTAGTTTCTTTTCCATCGGATTCAGGATATCTGGTCTTATGTTGAGGTCCTTGGTTCGTTTGGAGATGAGTTTTGTATAGGACGATATAGATCTACTTTTATTCTTTTACTTTCAGCTAAACAAATTTGACGAACACCACTTGTTGAAGAGTTGGTCTTTTCTCCTATGTGTATCTTTTTACTTCTTTGCTAAAAATCAGGAGTCTGTGAGTGTGTGAAAATATGCCCAGTTCTTTAATTCCATTTCATTGATCAGCGTGTCTCTTTCTATGCCAATACCAATACCAAACTGTTTTAATTACTATAGTTTTGTAAAACGTTTTGAGATTTGGGATGGTAATACCTCTAGCAGTTCTTGTACTGGTCAGGTAAAATATGGAATGTGTTGGCTAATCTTGATTGTCAATTTGATTACCTCTGAAATTAACCAAAACTCAAGCAGGTGGGCATATCTGTGAGGGATTGTTTTCTTGGTTGGATCATTTGAGGCCAGAAGATTCATCCTAAACCTGACTTTTGGTTTTTGCCTGCTTAACCTAACTCTCACTAACAAGTTGTCTGTAGGCAACTCTGTGAGCTTTTTTTAAAAATTTATTTATTTTATTAATGATTGACATGCTCAGGTCCACTAGTGGGAGCAGTGCCACTCCTGGTTAGGTGGTCCTGAGTTGTCTAAGAAAAGCAAGCTGAAAAAAACCATGAAAAGTAAGATGCTCGCCCCTTCATAGCCTCCGCTTCAGTTTTGCCTCCAGATTCTGCCCTTGAATTCTTGCCCTGACTTCCCTTCATGAAGAAGTGTAAGCTTGAACTAACATAAACTCTCTCCTCCTCAGGTTGCTTCTGGTCACGTTACATATCCCAGGAACAAAAGACTAGACTGTGTGTCTTCTTCCCCTTAGATGTACACCAGTCTTGTCGCACTGGAACCTCCTCTGCGGCCACATTCTACTTCGCTCCACTCCTGCTGAACCATGGCAACAATACACAATTGGACGTTGGCGCTCCAACACATGAGTTTGGTAGGGAGATAATTTAGTTCACATCAGAAACCCAGCGATTCCATTAAGAGGCTTGCTTAAGTACACAGAGATATGGAGGGTAGGCCAAAGCACTAGAAAACCTTCCTGAACTTGGAGGAACCAACCTTTAAGAAGTCAGGTCTTACTATTTGGCTTCAGAAAAATCAATGTCCAAACTGCCTAGAAGAGATGGTTTTCTATTTCCTTCTTAGTATTCCCAAATATGGAGAGTCTATAATCAAATCAAGCAGCTGTCTAAAGTCAAGGACTAAAAGATGCTCAGCACAGCTTTCCTCTTTTTTTTTTTAATCTATATGAATCATTGAAATTGTCCAGTGCATTATATATATAACAGAAATGATGTCACGTGGTTCACACCGTGGGAAATTAGTCCACCTAGAAAGCCGTTCTCCTACCCTGAAGAAAGCGAGGCCATAGTTGGGGGAATAAGAAAAAGGGTGGGTCATCAAAGCATCCCTTTGTCTTAGCATCAGACTGGGCATCAGAAGACTGAGGCTTTGGTCTCACCTCACCCCCTCGCTCATCATGTATGTAGGATCATTTGACCGCTCCGTGTTTCCATTTCTACCAGAAGCACAGTGAGCCGCATGTCTGAATACAGATCAGAAAACAGATGTGGCAGGAAGGCGTGTTGTTTGTAGGCTCTCTTCAGTTCCCCATGAACTTCAAGCATCCACAACTCTCAACTTCAGGCATCCTTGGGAAACATCCCTGTTGCTATCTCCATCTTCCAGTGTGTCAATTATTTTTGTCTGTTTTCTTTCTTTCTTTCTTTCTTTCTTTCTTTCTTTCTTTCTTTCTTTCTTTCTTTCTCTTTTGCAATATAATTCAACACCCCAAATCCTAAGTATATTTTAGCATAAAGTTTTGACAAATGTTGGATGTAGCAAAAAGAATTATTACTGGCTTTGGCTATTGTTCCGCTTCTTAGGATTTCTCAATACCACGTCTCTCTTTCCCACAAAGGAAGTCTGACTGCGGATTTCATAACCCAAAATAAAGCTGGGCATGATAACACCCTGAAGACCCCAGCGCAGGCCTCATCGGCTTTGTGGCCAGTCCAAAACTGAAAAATATTTAATTCCACATGGAGCATATAACCTGCACAAGCAACAAAAAATACCTGTTCCTTTTATTTCCTATGGGAGAAAAATGTTCACCTAAAAAGAATTAGATACATCCGTACATTAAGAGGGGAAAAAAATATGAGACCATGGTGTAAATTATGGGCCATGACAACCACTGGCTTTGTGTTTCAGGCCCAGCTCAAGTCAAGAGACCTGTCACTTAGCATGGAACCTTCCAGAGTGACTTGCGCATTCCTGTAGGTATGAGGTCAAATCTGTTCAGCGTGACACCTTAACCTAAAGTGTCTAGAAATTTGATTCCAAGAGTTTGCATAGGAAGGCGTGCTGTCTTTCAAGGCAGGGATTGTCTTTACTTAAAAATAACAATTCCCTGTTTGAAAGCAACCCAGATGATGCAATTGCCATATATTGCCCTGCAATTTAAAGAGATCGGGTTCAGTTCTCAAATTCTCAGACACTGTGTAAGGAGACACTAAGAATGTCGCTGAAATGATAAGCTCAGTCTCCAGGCGAGAGAATTTGTTCATCTTACTTTCAGCACCTTTTGTTGTTGGGGTTTTATCCTTTGAATATGAGAATAAAAAAAAAAAAAAAATCTGCCTCCTTCTCAAAGACTGGGCGGAGTAAAAGAAACCCAAAGTACTTGGAAGCGGCAATGAGCTGAGGTATCAATGTGACCGAGTAATTCACTTCGAGGAGTGACATGCATTGTTCCCTTTGCATCAGATGCATGCTGGGAGAACTCGGTGAAATGAGAGGATTCAAGGCAGAGTGCTTGAACTCACCGGGAAATGCGCATTAGTTCGCAGTGCAATAGCCCGGCATACAAATTGGGTAGGAAAACCAAATGACTGTACAGACAAGAGACAGGAGTCCTGACAGGCTTGACAGAGGAAGCTCCCGGTTCTGTATTTTTATCCTCTGGAAACAGAATTCCTCACAGGGGCTCCACATTCCTGGGGCTCAGACACGATTAAACACCATACCTTTTAAAATGCGTTACTATTCCAAGCAGAGGAATACATAAATAATCACTTTCCTGTTACCACTCCTCGGCCTGGAATTTCAGCCAAGTGTTTTCTGGCCTCCAGTCTGCTTTGACTAGACTCTATGGGGGGGTGGGGGAGGGGGGAGGGCTGAAGAGGGGGAGGGAGTCAGAAAGCTGCCTCACTAGATAACCCAAGATTCTGCGTGGAGGAGTGTAAGGGTGATGGGAGGAACACTCAGCTACACGGAAGCCAATTTCCTCCTACCGGCCCGTGGGCCTGCGGTAGCCACTGGATGAACTGAAGGGAGCTTGGACCAGCATGAGGTTCCAATACCTGTTCTCCTGGAGTAGCTTTACTGAGAGAGACAGTGGGCTCTCCTGAGCCAACAGATGTCAAGGCCATATGTCTTTTAAAGCTTGGAGAACTTCGGGGCCAATATGCAGATTACATAATACACTAGCCTAGATGTGGCCTGCACAAAGGATTGCCTATATCAAGGGCCCTGTCTGGGTAGAGAGGACTGGTACCTGAATTGCCTGGTCTAGTCCTGACCTGCCTCTCAGTTCTTGCGCAGAGTCAAGCAGACGCCTCTGGCACTTCCAGCATCACTGATTTCACAAAGACTCTTTTATCTCTGCCTTCCCTTCTTGCCTCCATCCTTTCTTTTCTTCCTCTCTCCCCCTCCCTTCTACTCCTCATTTTCACATCACTTGCTTTCCGCTCACAGTTCACGTCTCACTCTCTCCTAAGTCAATTCCGTGCAAATCATGGGACGATGTCTTTTTAAAACTTCAGTCTTCAAATCATTTGTCTCAGGATGAAATGTCAGTTTTTAAACCTCCCAGCCAGGCACACAGGACTTGCACTTAAATAAGACAGGTGACTCCTGTACTCAATAGAAAGCCATGGCCAAGTTCGCCTCAGAGTTCTGATTTACAGTAACGTAAGTATCGCTGGCTGTAATGTGTGCTGTTCTCTGACCATGGGGGGGGGGCATCTCTGCAGAACTATATTCACGAGGGACAATGATGCAAGTGGCTCAATGCAGAATGAGCCACAAGTAGTCATCACTCAGAGAAAAGCAGCTTTGAGAACAGTGTTGCTACTGATGGTAGAGTTAGTGGTGAAATGCCTTGGGTCCCTTCTATGTCCCCAAAGCCTTAGATGTTAATTCTTCTTTGCTCCCTGCAATGGCTATAGGGTCAGCTTTGTAGGGGGTGTATCTTTGGCTGGGCTTGTGCTAAAAAACCATACACTTGATACACTTGGTTTAATGTGTTGTTATCTTGCTGGCGTTTTCAGTGATTGTTAAAAATAGATATTCTTGTGTTTACGTTACATTGAGTCTCACAAGTTAAGTAGCTAGTTGGCTTTGGCATTTTAGGTTCATTTGTTCACGTTGTATTCTTTTCTCTACATTCTGTCTACAGCTGGCCTGGAACTAGATGGTGTCTTTTTACATTCATATGGCAACATTGTGGTTTATTCTTCCTGTCAGGGCTTCTTCCTGAAGCATCCTAGAAAGATTTCAGGAAACCGAGGTGTAGAAAACACCAAATCAATGATTTTGTCACCAAAGTCTGAAACACCAATAGCAGAATATAACACACACACATATATGTTGTTTTCTATATAATTTTCTGGGTTATATTTTCTATAGCACACACACACCACCACCACCACCACCACCACCACCTCCAGCCCAGCCAGGATTACCCAGTGACTCAGTGAGCCCTCACCTTTCTTGCAATCTAAACTTTCTTCTAGTGCTCTAGTTTTTGGAAATCTCCTTCTTTGAATATGTTAATAAAGAAAGAAGCTCAGTCCTCCTGAAAGAGATTCCCGGAGAGTCAGAGCAAATCTCCACCCTTTAAGAAATTTTCTCTGGAGAACAACGAGCTCTTCTAGCAAGGGGTTTTTGTTTTGTTTTGTTTGTTTTTCCACACCTATTCTCCCACAAAAACAAAACAAGACAAAAAAAAAAAAAAAAAAAAAAAAACCTGAAAACCCCTCCCTCTTTGAAGATGGGGGCTGCGTGTGAGCTCCATTTTTCAAGCCTGGGACTAGAATAAAACCATGTCTGTTAGGATTCTGCTTCAGTTAGCCTACCCGTGATGTCATTGCTTACCTTCCACAGGGGTGTGGCCCTGCCCTGGGCCATATAAAAGGATAGACCCTCCTATGGTCTCTTCTTCTTCTTCTTCTTCTTCTTCTTCTTCTTCTTCTTCTTCTTCTTCTTCTTCTTCTTCTTCTTCTTCTCCTCCTCCTCCTCCTCCTCCTCCTCCTCCTCCTCCTCCTCCTCCTCCTCTTCTTCCCCCACCCTCCTCTACCTGGTCTACCCTCTTACTTTCTCCCTCTTCTTCTCTCTCTCTCTGGGCTACCCCTTCCTCTTTTCCTTCTCCCGCCCCCCCATGCTCATTTAAGAAACTCCTCTACAACATAATATCTGCTGCCTGGTACCTTCTTATATTTTGTCACCTTATACCTTATTGCCTTAATTATTAAATATAACAATGTCCTCCAACAAGGACTCTCTCCCAATTTCCTTTAGCAGAGGCTGCAGGTAGCTGAGCCCCAAAGAAAAAGCTGGCTATGGTGACCCCCTCTATTTTTACCCTACACTAAATAAATGGCCCTAAGCTTCTTTTTGAGGCCTGTTTTCAAATTCCCACATCGTGGAGACTGAGAGATGGGAAAGGCAACACTAGGATCTTATTTAGATACCACACTACATGACTTACAACACAATGTAATGTCTATTTGTATCCATTTCAAAGCAAAAGTTAGCCCATCTCGACATCTTCACTTCACGTTCTTTGCCCAGGATAAAGTGTCATTATTAATAAAAGGCAACGAGTAATTATATTGCCTAGATACAAAACCAATCATATGCTATTTTAAGAAAGTTTAAAGTTTTGAATTTCTGTAATTAATTAGTGTGTGTGTGTGTGTGTGTGTGTGTGTGTGTGTGTGTGTGTGTGTATGTGGTGTCCTTCCCTGAAAGCACACCACAGCTCATGTATAGCAAAAGCCAGAGTCCATTTCTTCTTCCGTGCTGTGGATTCTGGAGTCTGGCCTCATGCTGTCAGACTCAGCAGCATGTGTCTTTATCCACTGAGCCATGTCCGCCAGCCTACATTTATCATTTTTTTAAAAATTTGTTGTTGGGCTGCATACATAGCTCTTCTCTGCTACATGAGGCTGCAAGCAAGCCATGGTCATGCTTGCAGAAGATATGAGAAAGGGATCTTTCTTTACTTTAGGAAATAGTTCTATTTGGGGAAAAAAAAAAAAAAAAGAGTCCATGAGCCACCTTGAATAAGACGCTGAAGGAATCCTTATGTGAATACATTTAGGTCTGTGGAAGACACAATGAAGAAAGACAGCTGTTTAACAAACAATGTGGCTATCTACATATAAAAGTGAACTTTGACCCCTACCTCGTACCCTAGACGAAAATCAGCTCCAAAGAGATTGTGCGTATTAATGTGATAGGTAAAACAAACAATGAAACTCTTAGGGAAAACTTTCAGAAAAACATGTCAAGACCTCAAAAGTACACGATGCTTTCAATAACAGCTCAAAAGAAGGTGGTAATTGATTGATTAAATAATTGGAATGAGCTAATAGCGATGAAACTAAACTATATAAATGCTTTTTGGAAGCAGCTTGGGAGGGGGGTGGGGAAGGGAAAGCCTGCACTACAGGTAGGGGAAGGGAAGGAGAGAGGGTAGGGAGGTGTGAAAAGGGCAAGGGGCAAGGGCGCCAAGGAGGCGAAAAAGGGCCAGAGAAACCAAAATGGCTGGTTTATATAGTGAGTCTCTGGGAGAGGGGAGGCCCCACCCCTAGGTAGAGGGCAGGCCGTGCCAGCCGCGCCCTGCAGCAGGATCTAAGAGTAATCATACAAGAAAAATGTTTATAGAAGGCCGTGGAAAAGAAACTGGCATAGCAGGGGAGACCACCAGAACACACACTCAGCAAAGGACTCAGACCTTGAATCTCCACAGGATTCCTGTCACCAGTAAGAAGGAGCAGGAACCCTATGACACCCTTCACACAGCAGTTCATATTGTGTTCATGTACATATGGCAGGGGGAGGAGGAGGAGGAAGAGGAAGAGGAGAAGGAGAAGGAGGAGGAGAAGAAGAAGAAGAAAGGAAGGAAGAGGAAGAAGAGGAAGAAAAGGTGTTCCTCTTTGCTGTTCATCACAGAATGCAGATTTGTGCATAAAGACACAATGTCATATAATGCTATGTGTATATCTGAGGATGGAGACAAACTTGACTCTCATACTTTCTTGATTAAAATATTAGCTGGTAGAGCTGCTATAGAAAATACCAGGAGTTGTCAGTATCCACTAAAGCTAAACATATGTACAACTTGTGACCTAGTGTTGCATCTTGAGCATACGTGCACTTCTTATGGGTCTAATTACAATAGTCACAGCTGAAAGTTAGTGCAGTTACTATAAAAAGTAAATAGGTCGTGGTACAGCCACGCAATGGAGTATTACACGCTAGTGGTAACAAATGAGCTACCATCAAACTACCCAAATATCTATATTTTATTTTATATTTTGTAACACTGACTTTTTTGTTTTATCACATATTTATATTTTAACCACATATTTAACTTAAAATCCAAAATGTATGCATACTATTTGGAGATTGAGCAGTAGTTATCCTATGGAGAGTAAGTTGTTTTAGGGAGTGTGAGGACCTCTAGGGATGTCGATGGCTTGCTCTGTTCTCATAGCTGTGTTTACAATGTGCAGATGCATGCTTCCTAAATTCATACATTACTTTTTTTAAAGGTTCTGTCTCCAAACAAACATAAAACAGACAATTGTATGAAAGCACATATGCATTCCTCCATGCCAAGATACCACGCATAGGAAGATCACTCCCTGTCCCTGAGGACTCAGCAAACCTCACAAATGTATTTTAGAACTGAGTGGTGGCCTTCCTGTGTCCTCAGGGCTGACTCACCCTTTCTCATAATTCTACTTGAAGTTGCACCCAGTTTGGTATTTTGATCCTTTAGCACATTTCTGTTCTTCCAACGGATGAAAGAAAGGAAATGTCACTGAGGTCCCTTGGAAGCAGCTCGGCAAATGGCCTCTGCTCTCCCAGTTCATCCCCTTGCACCCACCTGGAGCACCTAATTTTAGACTGCAGTGCATTGCTAGGTGAGAAGCCAGCAGTCGGCCACCTCCCGCCTCCTGTAACAGATCCTACTTGGTTGGGGATTTGCTTTTCAACCATCCCACTGGGAAGCTGAGGCTGGGAATAAGCCTGATGTTTGCAACGAAACATTCAAACTTAACATAACAGCCATCTAGTTTAAAACCAAGACGGAGAATAAGAAATGGGCTGCAAAATCCTCACCTTCAAGTCACTGGACCAAAGTACGTTTCTAAATCAAAACAAATAGCACACACACACACGTGCACACACATGTACATGCACACACACCCCAATTAGATATCCACTAAAACAATGAAGTGCCAAACTGCCACAGGTCTATACCATGTGTCTAAGAGTGGCTCCTCAGAGCACTGGCTTCTGCATGCCCTGTGCACTCATTAGCTATGCAAAACCCTGAATCAAGAGCCCTGAGCCTGGGATCAACAGATGCTCATTAACAAGTTCTCCTGATAATTAAGTAGTGAGTTAAGTCTGAGAGCCGCTACTATAAATAAATGTTCTTTACAAAGAGTTACAAAACAATCAATGCACTGCATTATGGAAATAATACCCACATACGTGAATGGGGGTAATAGAAAAAGACACTCGTTCTATTTTCCTCCTTAATCTCCCCATGTATTGTAATCCCACATGCCTGGCATATACACCGAATGCAAAAGTGTAAACAGTGGGGCAGAGTGAGTGTGTGAGCATATGGATATATGAATGGGTGTTGGTGTGACTGTATTTGTGTGTACATGAGTGTGTAGGTGTCTTCGTTGGGGTTTTATTGATGTGAAGAGACACTATGACCAAGGCAGCTCTTCTAAAGATTAATTTGGGCTGGCTGACAGTTTCAGAGGTTTAGTCTATTATTGTTATGGCAGGAAGCATGGCAGTGTCCAGACCAACATGATGCTGAGGACGGAGCTGAGCGTTCTACATCTTGATCTGCAGGCAGCAAGGAGAGACTGTACCACTGGGCAGAGCTTGAGCATACATGAGACTTCAAAATCCGCCTCCACAGTGACACGCTTGCTCCAACAAGGCCACACCTACTCCAACAAGGCCACACCTACTCCAACAAGGCCACACCTACTAATAATACAACCCCTATGAGCCAAGCACTCACACCCATGAGACTATGGGGGCCATTTCTACTCAAACCAGCACAGTACGGGTTTCTGTGAGCATGTGTAAATGGATTGTGTGACTGAGTGTGTATTTATGTGTGTCTCTGAGTATCTATGTGAGTGAAGTGTGTATAGGTGTGTGCAAGTTTGCGTGTGAGCGAGAGTATAGATGTGTGTAAGCATGTATGTGAGTGTGTGGGAGTGTGTATTCCAGAATGTAGTGTGTGAGAATGAGTGTGCATGAGTGTGATTGTAAATATATGAGTGTACCGGTGAGTGTGTATGACTTAGTGTGCATGTGCAAGTATGAGTGTGTCTGAGTGAGACTGAGTTTGTATGTGTATGTGTGTGTGTATGTGAGGGAGTATATGTAAATGTGTGTGATCATATGAATGTGTGTAAGGGTGTGAGTGTGTACGTGTGCAAATCTCTGCAAGTATGCCAGGGTGTGTTGGTGTATGAATTGCAAATATATGTGAATTTGTGTGAGAGTCTATTTGAATGTGTGTATGTGTATGTTTGCATGTGGGAATGTACTGGAGTGTGTGTGAGTTTGTGTGTATCATGAGAGTATGTGTGTATGTTGGTGTAAGTCAGTATATGTGTTAGTATGAATGTGTATAGCCAGGTGTGTGTGAGTGTTCATTTTTGTGTGTGTGATTGTGTTAGTATGTGTGGAGTGTGTAGGAGTATGTTTGTGCGTGTGTCATTGTACGTGCATGTCTTTGTGTATGAGAGAGAGAGAGAGAGAGAGAGAGAGAGAGAGAGAGAGGAGCCTGCTTCTTCCCATAGTGCTGTTGCTAAAACTTCTTCCAGTGGGTGGGAGGGCTTGAAGAAACATCTAACCTCTTTTCTAAGATCCCATGGACAAACTGAAGCTCGGTTCTGCTAAAGTTCCCCGAGGGGACCACTGAGTTTATTGTTCTTCCGTACAGAGGTAGTTAGAGGTCCTCACACATGTAGGGGGCTCCTCCCTGAACAGGACACCCCTGAAAAGCCTTTAGCCAACAGGGACAAGCACTTCCCTTAGCCACACAGATGGAGCCCCACTTCTTTTGTCCCCCATGAGCTACATGCTCTAGCCCCTCCCCCATACCACTTGCAATTAAGGCAGGTGCATACAACAGGTGGTAGCCAGCAGCCGGATACTCAGGTGAGTGAGTGTCTCATAACCCTCAACACCTGTCCAGGAGGGCTGTAAACAAGAGTTTTGAAAGCAGACATAGCTGAACACCCAAAGATGGCAGCTGCTTCGCTCAGAGGACAGCCGCTCACAACACTGTTGTTCACAGCAACCTGCAAGTAGTCTGTGTGGGCTGAAGATTTCTTCACTCTTAAAACTCTGCCCATCACCGATAGACTTGTGAGAACACCCGAAATAGCTTTACAAGTCCGTAAGCCGGCCTGATTAACTTAAGGCAGCAGGCGGAGGCTTTGGATTATTCCTCTTGTTGTTGCTGTTGACTTTTTCCTCTCCAGGATAAATTATGAATGCTAGAAAAACTTCCCAGATGAGACATGGGAATGACTCGGCCATACAAGAAAACCAGTTTGAACTGGAAGGAGCAAAGCTTTGGCCTCAGGTCCCAGTGGAAAACGCTCATCACTCGGGTTTGAATTAAAGCATTCACTAAGCAACCGTGTCCACTGTGGTCGACACAATGTGAAGCTCAGGGTTTCTGGAGAGGGCAAGTTTACTGCTCTAAGTACAATCCACCCTCCGGACAGGAGACTTCTAAGGTACAGGACACAGAGGTGATTGGGGTTAATTTAAGTGATGGGGAAAGAAACATAGAGGAAGAGGGAAATTGAAGCGTTGGGATTTTATTAGTTCAAGCCAAACTTCTGGCAAAAAAAAAAAAAAAAAAAAAAAAAAAAGAACGGTTTGAATCTGTATAACAAAACTTTATAACCACAGACTCAAACTCTTTTTTCTCCCCACCCCCCCACCTCATTTTCCTCTTCACTATTTTTTCTTCACCTTCCACTGGGGTGTCATTTACACATATGCACTGCCCCTCTTAAGATGTGCAGTTCCATGTCTTTTGTGTGTTCCCGGGGGGGCGTTTCCCCTGTAATAAGCCTTAGAATATTTGTATTGTCCCAATAAAAAAGCAGTAGCTGTTACCCAGCAGCCCATCCCTCTTTTCTAAGGGGGTTTCTAAGCCCATCCCATACCCAACTCCCATCCCACCCACCCCACCCACACCCCACCCACACCCCACCCACACCCCTACCCTTGTGCTCCGGGAAACAGGAGTCTGCACGTGGTCTCAATAGATTTGCATTTCAGGTGTTTCATATTAATAAAATCATGTAGCATATGATCCTTCCTCACTGGCTTCATTTCACTTAACTATGTTTTTAACGTTCATCCTTGCCATAGTGTGTGGCAGCTGTTAATTCCTCCTATAGGACATTTTATGTGTCCATTCAGAAATATGGCAGAAAATTGAATTGCTTCAACTTTGGGGCCACTGTGAAAAGAAACAGCAATGCTTCTTTGGTTTCAAAGGTGTCTTATTTTGCTATATATTAGAGATTGAACCCAGAGTATTATATATGAAAACTCTATTACTGAGCTATACACAGAGAGAGAGAGAAAGAGAGAGAGACAGACAGACAGAGACAGAGAGAGAAAGAGAGGGGGGAGAGGGGGAGAGAGGGAGGGAGGGAGGGAGGGAGAGGGAGAGAGAGAGGCAGGTATTTCTGAAAGCACTTTATCTAGGTGGTGGAAAATAGCCATATGTATCTCTGTGTCCATTTCAGGGGCAGAAGGTAGAGGCTTCAGACAGAAGAGGCAGATACTGCAGTGTGCCCTTGTGGGTCTTCCTAAGCCCCGTGTGTTGAAAGTTGGATCCCAGGCTGCCAGTATCAAGTGTTGAAAAGCTTAAGAGGTGAAGTCTAGCGAGAGGCCTTGGGTCACGGAAGGCATGCCTTTAAAGGGTGCAGGAGGATTCTAATTTCTCTTCCTTCTCCTTTCATTTCCTGGAAACCAAGAGGCGAGTTGCTCAACTCCAGTATGTGCTCTGTGTCATCCTGTGCTATCTCACAATGAGGCCAATGGATCCTGACTGAAAATCACCGGATCTGTGGGCCAAAGTAAACAGTTCCTCTTACAAATTGATTGTGTCAGACATTTTGTTATAGTTATGGAGAACTGACTGACATAGAGGCATATACTGGTGAACCAATCAATGACCAGCAGACACACGGGGTAGGACAGATGGAAGGGCCTGACTAGGCAGCCAGGCCTCTTTAGATCTTTGCTGAGCTGCTGTCAGAAAGGCCCCGGATAGCATAGACACTTTGCTGTATTCATCTGTACTTTTTTTTTTTTTTTTTTTTTTTTGTCCAGCCTAGCTCTTTTCGTCACCTCCTGTGGATCGCAGGGATATGGAATTAATAAATTACCAGTTCGACAGTCTTCCAAAAAGCCTTCAGAATCTTCCACAGCAGAGTCATGTGAGGTAGGTCCAGATTTAAAAGTAGAAGGGCATACAAGAAGGAGAGAGCTTCGTCAGGTCACCCGTGGTTTGTTACTTATCGGCCATGGGCCGGCCGGGCACTAGCTGGGTGGCACTAGCTGGGTGGCACGAGCAACCAGAATCCACAGAATCGCTTGAGAATGCGCAGTGTTGCTAGCCTGCCTTTGCTTTCTTGGTCTTTCTTCTGAACTCATGGAGGCCTCTGAGTGGGCAGGCTTGATACCTTGTGCCCCAGGGTTACAAACCTGTGGATTTGTTCCACTGTCAATCATCAAAGCTTATCTGCTCTCTGCCTTCAAAATGTAGCAAGCCCTTGGGGGCTAGGATTCGGACCAATGACAGAGAACAAAGAACTCTCAAATCTGGAAGCAACCCATTCCAGAGAACCATGCAAAGGTTCCCAGGCACAAAGAGCTTTCCTTTGCTCTCGGCAGAGGTAAAGGGTGGACTCAGGAGGGATGAATTGGTTAGGCCTCACTCGCTCCTTTCTTACTCACTCACCTTTCTCTAGGATTCCATCACCAGCCCCGCTACTGCTGCTCTGAGAAACCATTCCTTCTAATATCCCATTAATTTCAAACACAATCCTTAATAAAGCTGAGGTAAAAGAAGCTGGCGAATATTATTTTTTAAAAACTCATAAAAATAAGTGTGTCCGAATAGCCTCGTCTCTGAAGCTCATCATGACCGTGTTGTTGTTGCTGATCGGGACTCTGGAAAAGCATATTGTCTTGTAGCTTTTGTTCCTCTCTTCTAGGAAAAAAAAAAAAGGTTACTAAAACCCATCTCACAGGCTTATACTGAGGGCTAAAATAAGATTGTTCATTTGACAGATATATATTGGGTATCGGCAATGTTTTAGATACAGCAATGATGAATGTACACACGGGGTGAGGGCGGGGCTTACAACTTAGTAGGAAGAGACAGATGTGAGGACTTGAGTAGGTAGAAGATAGAATCTTATCGTATGATAAGATAATCTGTGTGTTTCAGTCCGCTTTGCTCTGGGCAGCTTATAAAATTCTTGCCATTCTGAAGGCTGGGAAGTGCAGAACCCAGGCTCCAGCATCTGGTAAGGGCCTGTGCCACAGAGGACCAATGCTGTGTCCTCACACACCAGAAGAGTGAAAGACAATGAGCCCACCCCAGCAAGCCCTTTTGATGGAAGTGTCAATCAACCCATGAGGGCAGATACCTCATAGACCAAGCCCCTCCCACTAGAATCCCCCTTTACAAACTTCTAGGTACCCTACCCTGAGAATTTGTTTCCAGAACATTCAGACCATCGATGTGCATCGCCACATTAACAACAGCAAAAAGAAACATCTATAACTATCTGAAAGCTAATTGCAGTTTGTATTCATTGCTTAAGAATGTACTTTTTGGTTGAAAAAAAAAACCCTACTACTATGTACAAATGTGTCCTAAAGTATAATAATGAAAATGTGCTTTGGGCATAAGTTGGCTCTTTTGGCTGAGAAAAGGATTTCAGAGCATAGTTTAGAGCTGAAGGAAAAGGCCAAATCCCACTGTGCAGTAAAAGACCTTCTGGAGAGTGAAGAGGTGAAGTTGATGATGCTAATGCAGGCTTATCTGGAACACTGGGGCAGGTTGAGGCATGTAAGGCCACAGTCAGTGATGACGGGCTGGAAAGATGTGGGCTGACCCTACCCTGGGTACCAGATGAAGCGAACAGCAGCTGGTCCTCTGTGGAGATGGAAACACATGGTTTCAGGAGTGAGAAAGCCTGGTCCCGTCTGGATTCTCCATCTGAACACTGTCATTATCTTGTTAGCCTCAATCTATTTGGTTTTGAGTATTTAATTCATCCGGATCACTAGCTATGTTGAGTCCCCACGATGGAATTCAACAGGAAGTCATGACAACAAAGTTTCCTTTATGGGCAGGCCTGGTCCTCACACTCTCAGTGGCTATAGCCGACTCAGCCAGAGGTCTCAGCAGCTTGCTGTTAGGAAGAATGGAACCGTTGTGGGGGGAGCGCGCATTATGCTCAATATTCAAAATAATTTCCATCCCTCAAAACACAAAGGTAGATGCTTCATAGGAATGAAAAGCAGACCAGCCAGTGTGAGCTCAGTGTGTCAGCTTCAGTCAGTGTGAGAAAAGTGCAGGCACAGACGTCAGCACAGCACGGTCCCTAGCGATGCTGGAGTCTGGGTTACACCAGCCAGCATGGAGGTTGCCGGACTTTAGAAGTGTCTGAAATGCCAGGAGAACAATTCCATAACTATCAGAAACATATCGCCTGTTGGCACTGTGATGCAAATTGGTGATAAGCAGGGAAGCTTCCATCTGGTCCAGTTCTGTCTAGTAATTGCTCTCCCTTAAGGGACCTTTCCAGGGGTGGCAGAAGAGCTGTCATCACCAGGTCTAGTTCCCAGGTCCTCAGCAGGTAGACCTGGGTTTCTTTAGCCTGGCACTACCATTCCTCAGGTTCTGTTTCCTGGTGCCTCTGCTTTTCCTTTGGAGCCCACTAATGTGTTCCCTCATCTGTGTAGCCAGCTGTCACTGGTCCTTCATCTCCCCAGCTTTTGCTGGAGCAGGGCAGCCATGAGGCCAGCCTCCTCCTAGGCTCACATCTTCTCTTTCTCTCCTGCAGCTGGAGGGCCTTCTCAGAGCTTCCAACTGCCACCCCCCAGATGCCCTGTCGCTTTTCCTCCCACACCTGGGCCTTCATCTGCCATGCCTCAGTGGTGCCTGGCTTCCTTCGGGGCTTGTGTAACTCAGGGCTCCTCATGCAGAGCAGCAGGACCCACTTGTTAACTCTCAGGCTGAGAACAAAGTCAGGTGCCTTCTCATCAGCGAGCTCAAGGACGTGCTTTTATGTAGTTAAAAGAGATGTTCCCGGTGTCACTCCAAGGGAAGTCAAGTTGTCATCTTTCTCATGAATATTTAGTCCAAGGTTGTCAATTCCAAGCCAAGAGTCTGTTCTTTTCTTATTTTTAAATCTAAAAATAGTTGATTCTATATGTTTCCAGGTGCCGGACAATTTTAACATATTCCAGGATAGCAGCCTTTGAGCATCTGCATGCCACACTTGGATCCTGTCCTCCCATTGGGCCTTGATGAACTTGTGCTGGTCTATGACTCACTGAGGGACTAGCCCCACCAAGCTGAAGTACCCAGATTTGTTTATTTCCTTATTACAGTGTCTGAACTTGGTCTTCAAGGTGTTTGATCCCAGGAGTACTGCCATCTCCCAACTAAGAGGCCCCTCCTTCACCTGGAGAAAGAACAGTTTTCTTCAATGACCTCCTCAGACACACCGTTAGGGTAGACCGTAGCGAGGAGAGAGAGCTGGACAGGGCTTTTCTTCCAACCTCCTGTACAGACATATTTGTATCAAGCATCAAGCAGGTAGTAAATCTGTTAATGTCTACATACTGGAGGTCCAAGTCCCACACTTCCTGAGGCCACTTGTCCTTACCACTTCATCATAAGCTGTTTTGCAATGGTGGTTGGCTAGATGGCAAGACCTACTCATGTGCATGGTTGTCACCCAGAGGTTCATTTGGTTGGGCATTTTCAGTGGCCTGCGGCTGTATGAATCCTTGGAAACTCAGGGCTGCCCAGCAACTGAGACTATCTGGACCTACTGGCAGAGGGATGCCCTTCTCATTCTCACTCTACTTGTAAAGTTTTATCAGGCTTAAAATTGGTGGTAGTTATGCCATTGGTTTTCCAGAACAAGTGGTTCACACTCCTCCTCCTCCTCACTGCTTTGCTCCTGGTCTGCTGACATATGACAGATATGACGCATCCTATCTTCCTCTTCCCTAGAGAAATCTTGATGTCCTAGTGGCCCTGTTTGCATACCCTTTGAAATTCGGGGGGATTTTTCAATGGGCATCCACATCACCATGGCAACTTGGCCATGGTTTCTACTAGTAACCACACACACACACACACACACACACACACACACACACACAAACACACACAACTGTAAAAACCATATCTGATGACGTGTATAGCTGTATAGCTACATGCTAAGCCTGGTCCTGGTTGACTATACAGCCTGACCATCTGACCTCTATGTGAAGAGAATTTAGTAGGTACCACCCTGAAGCTATTACAGCCAAAACCACCACTATTAGAATGGCTTTTTTTTTTTTAACACAATGAAGTGAAAACTTTTTTCTTCATCAGAATGTTTCTCATTGAAGCAGGATGTGATAACGTTTTCTTTCCTTGTCACTATTTCTCTTTCCAGTGCCCTTGGTAGCTGATAGTTACTATTTACTGGCAACTTGGAGATGAAGTGTAGCTGTGGCTACACAATTTCATCTGCTTAGCATCATCATGAGATGTGTCGGGAAGTCCTGTAGCCTAGAAAAGATCTCGTGGGCGCTTTAAAGTTTTTATTTACTTTATAGCATTTTTCCAAGGCTGGGACATGGAAGAGTGAGCAATGGAAGACTCAGCTCTTCCTCCAAGTGACCGGAAGGAAGCCGTCCTCCAGGAGAAGGAATGCACATTTGAATTTATGAGAGCCGAGCTTGGCTGCACTGGCCACATTCTTGTTCCACTTTGAGCTTGGCAGGCCACGCTAAAACTTGTGCTGGGTCTGCAGATGAAACGACTCTTCTATTTTTCTTTGTTAAGATCTTATAAACCTCAAGAGTATATTTTTCCATTTGAGACTTTGATAAACTGTACAAAGACTGTGTGAACAGCCAAGTTTTGCCCAGCCTGTCAAACCAGCAAAAATGAGCTATTTACAGAATGTGCTTCATCGCCACGATACTGCAGTGTCTGAGCAGCCATTTTCTTCATACTGAGGAGGCTTTACAGTCATACCCTGACAGCAAGTTATTTTATTCTAAGCTACCTATTTAGTCTGCTCGGCACGGAAGTCTTATTTTGACAGATATACTATTTTTGAAAACATATAGCCTTACAATATAAACAGTTTAGTATAAAATCTAAAGATACTGCATTTGCTGTGGTTGGCACAAGCCCACATCCTGAGTCTGGAGCAGTACTCTGGAGACTGACACCGACCTTTCCTTCCACCCATCACTAACCACTCAAGCCTAGTCCCAAGTTGGCACAATATAGAAGAAACAAAGTTTAATATCAGTTGGGCAAGCCATAGGCATTTCACATGTCAAGGTGCTACTGCTTTTGGAATTGTGCTTCATTTAAGAAATAATCACTGAGGCCAGGCGTGGTGGCACACACATTTAGTCCCAGCACTCAGGAGGCAGAGGCAGGCGGATCGCTGTGAGTTCGAGGCCAGCCTGGTCTACAAAGTGAGTCCAGGACAGCCAAGGCTACACAGAGAAACCCTGTCTCGAAAAAGAAAGAATCGCGGAATACCTGATATCTGTTAGATCCAGCCATTTCTGTGGCAATACACCAACAAAAATTAAAAAGTCTGGATAGTCATGGAGTATTGCAATGGAGGAGGAGAGTGTGGAGGGAAGAGAGAGTTATATTGACATATACTGACATGTTTATTGTGGCTTAATGTAGTAAGGGCTAAAGGAGAATTTGGTGCCTCTGGAGATGAAAAGGCATAGGCAGACCTGGGAAATCCTCTCTAAAGCCTCCCACTGCAGCCAGAGCACATCTCCAACACCACAGCCTGACCATGGGGAAGGTCTAATGGACCCAGCAGTCAACTGCTTTTCGCCACTGCCCGCCCTCTCCAGAGATCCCCACGCCTGTTAGATGACTGACTATCAGAACAGATTGCTGAGGCTCCAGCTTGGGCAACGAAGGCCTCTCAACACTGGCCATGTCCTGAGTCATCTCAGAAGGTTGGAAGAGGAGCCAACAGTTACTTTAAAGAAAAGAAAGCAGAAGCTGTGAGAGAGAAGCATGTATTATCGGGGCAAAGGGGAGGTCAGGCAGAGTCTCCTCCTAAAGACGCATAAGCCGTGGGCCAGAAGCCAGACCTTTCCCACTCAGTGATGGGGTTTCTTCACAGGGTGACTGAATGGCTGGTTCCATTGTTTGTGCTCAAATGATATAGGGGGTGAGTAAAAAGGCAGAGCCTCTTAAAAGGGGGACACGATGTTTTCCCAGAAGGCCCATTGAAATCAGAAAAGGGAACCAGTAGGAACACAAATGCTCATAGTTTACAAATGAAGACATGCAAATAGTAATGACTAAGTTCATCAACAGTTACTCCTAGAGAGATTCTTAACCCGCATGCATCCAGTTTACAAGTACAGAAATCAGAAACTACAGAAGTGAACGGCTCTTGAGCGCATGTGTTAAAGGTAGCCGCACATCACTCGCACAGGCTTGCCTGGTGCACTTTGTTGTCAATCCAGGCGACATCAGAAATAACTACATTCTCACGAACAGTTTACCAAAAGGACATCTCAATGGAGTCTAAACTACGGCTGGTTGAAATGTAAGGTTTCTCCTGACCCAGGCTAGAATTCTTGACGATCTCCTTCCGCCCATCCGGCGTTTGCTGAAAGATTTACAGAAAGAATGGGGGTGGGAGGTGAGGGTCCACTTTAGAACGCCCGACCCTTGTAGCCGAAGAACCCGACCCTTGTAGCCGAAGAAGAAGTTGAGAGCATCACAGTGACACACCCACAGGCACCAGATTAGTGAGTGGCTGCAAAAGCGGCAGCACGGGCCTCTGAGGACCCTCTATTGATTCGGAACCCTGACATCCAGAGGCGCAGAGACTGCTCTGTGAGTCACCGTGAGGGGACAAGGGTCCAAGTGTGCAGCGACCTTAATTAAAAAGATAGAAATTTAAAAGATAAATTTAAGAGAAAGATCTCAGCTGGGGAAATAAACAAACAAGGGCGTGCAGGCATGCCAGCATCCCTCATGAACGTGGAGCCATGCTGGGAAGGTTTAATGAGTGAGCCGTAAAGGGCCTAGCAAAAGTCCTGGCGCACCAATAAATGTGGGTTCTTGTTTCCAATATCAATAAACAATAAATATACCTCACGTTGTTGGACAGTTTCTTAGGAAAATCCTTAGACATCCCATTTAAAAGCCTGATTCATTCGCTCCTGGAAGCGTGTATGTACACACAGTGCTTACATGTAGTTTTACTGCATCTGTGGGAGCCTTGGCGCCACTTTTGCCTCAAGCTGCACTGTCCCTAGAGAACAGGTGCACCCGCCCCAAGAACAGGATGTGAGTGTGCAGGCAAGCACTCCAGCCTCCGTTCGGTCCTCTGCTTCCCAACACTACTAGAGCAACGTCTCCTCTGAAATCATATAGAGACAAATAAGAAAACTGAAGACTTGCCCGTGACAAACATTAATTCTACACTGAAAGTTGGGATTAAGTTCCTGAAGTTTGGGATAAATTCTCTTTATTAATGAAAGGAAAAAAAATGAATTTTGTTTTCCTGGTCTTCAGAGGACTTGCAACTAGAACTACTTTTTTTTTCCCCAGCACACTGAGTTATCAACTCAAATCTCCAAAACTTTGTGGCCAACTTCCAACAAGGACATTCAGGCCCTTAAGCCAAGACACACCAGCTGGGAGAAAAGAACTTGTTCCTCTCCAGAGCCTGAACCAAGAGATCGCCATGTCCCCACCGGCAGCCGGATGTCATGGTGGCCTGTGGCAAGCGGTCAGTCCCATTAGATCGGACAGTAAGCCAGTTTATGCCTAGGCTAGCGTTTGATAAGTAGGCCAAAACTTGCTCCAAAAATTCAGTAAGAGCTCTGACAATAATTAACTCGTGTTATGAAACAACTCTGTTCATGTCAACACACCTGTAGCGAGCATTTCATTATCCTGATAAACGGTTTGGCTTCCTGCGAACATGGTCACATTCATGACCTTCTCTCTCTTCCTCTCTTTGGGGATTTTTTTTTCCTTTATCCCTTGCTTATTTCCTATTTATAGTTTTCACATATGTGAGGGAGTGCAGAGGACTAGAAATAGCCTCACTGGTTTGCTCTGTTAGTAAAGGTGGCTCCTCCCTTTTCTTGCAATAATGTATCCTTGTGCTTCTGACACTTAATAATGGGTGTGAATTGAAAATGTGATGATGGCTAAAGACAAGAAAACTAGAGTTTCTTTTTACAGATTCTATCAACATGGAAGCTCAGGCTTCGACATTTCTGTTCTTTACTTTTTCCTTTTCACGTGCATGACAGATTCCAGGAAAGGTTTCTCTCTCTCTCTCTCTCTCTCTCTCTCTCTCTCTCTCTCTCTCTCTCTCTCTCTCTCTCTCTCTCTCTCCCTCTCCCTCTCTCTCTTCAAACTAAGTGATGCTGGTACCTTGAGCTAGGGAATGCACAGTGGCTGATGAGCAAGCATTGGCTTGTCTACAACATTGCACAGACCATTGAGAAAGGAGCATCCAGGATCTGGGCGCAGACTGTGGTAATTCTCATACTCTTTGACCCACTGTCTTTTAACTGAGGATAGGGGTATGTGTGGCTAAAGTCATATGGTAGCCTGGCCTTTCAAGGAAGAAAACAGTGAGCTAATGGGCTTCTATCATAGACTCCCTACATTGGCCCCTCAAAACAGAAATGAGTACAAGGCAGACTTTCAATCCCTACAGGAGTTGCTGGGCATGTGAATACACACACACACACACACACACACACACACACACACACACACACACATACACACACACATACCATCCCTGAAATAAAACTGCTACAGGATACGATTTCCAACTGGGACACAGATGTGAACAAGGAACATGTTTCCACACGGCTTGGTGGCCCAGGTGTATCTCCCTGGACTCTTCTGTAACACTACCTCTATAAACCCCACCAAGATACCCAGCACTCCCGAGCAGGGCCTTTTCTGAGTCTGAGTACTACCCTGGCTACCAAAGAGTTAGTCTCTCTGCCTTTGTAAAAGGCCACCCCTTAATAGCCTTGCTAATGTATAACTTATCTGTGGAGACCGAGATAAGAAACCCCAATCAATAGCAGCCTGTGCGGAGAACAAAGGTTTGGCTTGATAACTAAAGGCTAAGAGCAACTTGGATGAAACAGGGAACTGGGCGTAGGCCAAAGTCTGGAGCTGCTGCTGGCGTGAAGAGGGCAATTATTTGTGTGGTAGGTTCACAGAACGCAGTGGTGGCCATCGTGCCCTCCTGACTGCCATTAAGAGAGTTAGATGTCCCAATTTGCATTCCCTGCACAGCTCTAAGAAGCATCCTGAAGCTTGGCCACAAGCCAACAAGACTTGGAACGGCAGGATTCGGGATACCATTTTCTTCCCTGGTTCACAGTATCACTGTATTTCTAAATATGAACTCTCCTTCTAAGTCAGGAGAATTTAATTTTTTTAAGCAACAAAAATTATTAAAGAGAGTAAGATTTAAAAAAAAAAAAAAAAAGCTATCCTCTTGTCTGGTTCTATCCATCGGGGGTCTGGGTCTTCTTCCTACCACATAGGACATAATAGCATTGTGCTGGCCTTAGATTTGATGCAGGCTCTCAGATCTACAAGGTTTATTGTCTTACTTTCTTTTCCTGTTTCTGTGATTAAAATACTCTGGTAAAGGCAACTTAAAAGAGAATGGACTTGCTCTGGCTTGGAGTTCCATTCTGGCAGAAAAGTCACAGTGGCAGGAACCGGAAATAGCTGGATAAATTATGTCCAGTGGCAGAAACTGGAAGCAGCTGGTTCCATTGTGTCCAGAGACAGAAGGAGAAAGCGAGGAACCCATGCAGGTTGGTGTTCACCTTGCTTTCTCTGCTTTAAACACTCCCACAGGATGGTCCTGCCTACAAGTAACCTGGATCTTCCCCCATCAATTAATGTAATCACAACAGTCCCTCACAGGCATGCCTTGAGATCTGTATCTTGGGTAATCACGGATTCTGACAAGGTGACAACACTAGCCATCACATCTAGGACAGCTGTTCTCAGCTTTCTGAATGCTGCAACCAACCCTTTGATACACATGTTGTGGTGACCACCCCAACCATAAAATTATGTTTGTTGCTACTTCATAACTGTAATTTTGCTACTCTTATGAATCATAATGTAAATATCTGTTTTATCTGTGTTTCCAATGGTCTCAGGTGACCCCTGTGAAAGGGCCGTTCAAGGCCCAAAAAGGTCACAACTCACAGGTTGAGAACCACTGGTCTAGAGGATCAAATGACTAATGACAGGCAATCTCTCTTTGATGCTCATCTTGTGAGTTTGGAGGGAGCTAGGCTCACATAAGGAAGTTTTTGCTTGTTTGTTTTGCTTTGGAAAACAGAATAAGATTTTACCTTTCAGGTTGTTGTGGTTGTTTGTTTTTGCCAATTAGCAACAAGCAAAAATGCAATGGGAGTGCCACCAGTGAGGTTCCCAGTCATCAGGGTTCAAATTCTCAAAAGGGTGTTTGTCCCCTTTGAGCCAGTCTCTTCAACTGGTCATACGGTTGATACTTACAACTTTGTTTTTAAATGTCCCCAAAGGGGCAGGCACATGCTTATCCTTTGAAGGGTATCTTGGAATTTGACCACAACTAAGTCTGAAGACTGTTTTTGTAGGTCCTAGTTGGCTGCCCTTTAAGTAGTTCCTTACCTTCAGTGGGAGCTGGATTTTTTTTCTGAGGTACCTAGACTTGAACCCAGGGTTTTATTATGCATGCTATGGCAAGCCCTCTACAACCACCAAATCACAGTCCCCAAGATTTGCTTCTATGGAGTAGAATACACTGAAAGTAACACTATAGGTTTCTCAAGACTGAATAACACGTGCTCATGGCTTCCAGTTTTCCTGGCACTCTCATTCCCTAGGAGTCTCAAGAGATAGTGTTTCTGAACTGCAAATGTCATCATCCTGTGAGGATGTTCTCCCTGCCTTAGTTCCCCCAAACAGCACAGGGCTGAAAGCATTTGCATGACATTTCCATTGTATTTGGTGTTATAAGTAATCAAGAGATGGTTTAAGGTTTACAGGAGGATTTGGATTCTATGCAAAGGGTGTTTAGTTTTATATAAGGGGCTTGAGCATCTCGTCTCCCATGGATACAGAGGAAGAACTATATATCCCCACTTCTACTTTTGTCAGTAAGTTTCTCTGTAAGACAGGGTGGCCTACTTTTAAGTGTCTGCCTTTCTCTGAGTAAGAAAAACAAAAGTTTAAAAACCTGAAATCATTGTGTTGTTAGCTTTAAAAAAAAAAAAAGTGCTGTTTTAAAAGCACAGATTTATAGGTTATAGTTCCCATGGTAACCCCTTGACCTAGAGGCCAATTCTAACTCATCTTTGGTGCCAAATTTTTATACTGCTGACCTTTCAATGATGGTTCAGATGGCTTCTGGACTCAAAATTTTATGGGAATAAATTTCATTTTATGTCCCTTTGTGATAATTGAGTAACTATAGAGAAAAGTATAAAAATCTTTCTATATAACTTTCTATTTGCTTTATTTTAAGACCATTTCTTCTTTTACTTCTCCTCCTCCTTCTTGCTTCCAATGCTCACTTCCTTTTGGTACTAGCAGCATATCTCTTAGCAGAGCCTTCCTGTTTGAGTTTGACACCAAGAGACTGATAAGCCTTGTTTAACTGTCAAAACAACTGAAAACCTGTCCTCTCTCCACCTGGACCATGGGAGTCAGTTCTCTGTAATGCATACCCGAAGCAGGGGGATTTCCTTTACCTGTTCCCAGTGGTCAAGAACTACATATTTTTTCCAGAAATCTAGGAATATTAGATATGAATTCTATTTTCCCTTCCAGCAATGATTCAATTCTTGACATAGAGAGAGATTTTCTGAGACCACCCTTCTCTTCAGATTTGCAACCCTATGTCAAGAACCACACAGTAAAGACTTCTTTAGGGTGTGGGAGTTTGTAAGATGGGGTAGACATAATTCAGGATATATATTGGAGGATCTATGAGATGTCCCCTAAGGGACCACTTGGAAGCACCAGGAACAGCTCTTGAACATTAGCAGCATGATCACATACAAGTTCAAGGTCAAAATCCTTCCAACCCTGCTACCTTCCTGGTCTTAGCATCTTCAGGCCCATCTCATTTGTTCTCGCTGACAGCAGGGCCTGGCTGATCCTTGCACAACCTCTTGATATGAGAAGCCGAGGCAGGAAGACAGAGGATTCGGGTTGGGCCACATCATGAGACACTGCTTCAAAAACAAAAACACAGAAAGTAGGCTAATGAGTGATAATATATTACTACAGGGCTGACATTAAATCTGCTATCATTTATTTTACAGAAATAGAATAAAGTGTCTACAAACACTGCTATTCCCTATTAATATGCCCCACATCCAGCTAGACATCTCTATGTGGTATCATGGTGAACAAAAAAGAAAAAAAAAAATCTTTGAGTCTTATCCTCCTTACAGTAATCACAATAAAGATGGTATGATTATCAAATTTACTAACATACACAAAAATTTAGCATATTAATAACTACTCAGAAAAATAATTCTATAAAATAGTTCATCTTTGGCAAAAATTATTAATTTGGTCCATGTATGCTAAGGGTGGTAGAATATCCTCCATCTCATCTATGTAAATCTTAGAGTAATGGTTCTGACCTGTGGGTCATGACCCCTTTGGGGGTCAAACTACCCTTTCACAGGGGTAGCCTAAGACCATCAGAAAACACTAATATTTTCATTGCAATTCGTAACAGTGGCAAATTTACAGTTATGAAGTAGCAATGAAAATCACCTTATGGTCGGGTCGACACAACATGAGGAACTGTACCAAAGGGTTGGTTGCAGCGTTAGGAAGGTTGAGAACCACTGTCTTAGACAATCACGGTAGCCTAGATCCAACTATTTGTCTGGTTCGTGGTTCAAAAACTGCAGTCCAGAAGTCAAATTTCTTCCATTTGTTTTTAAGAATAAGTTTCACAAAACGCACTAATTTCTGTGTCTTTAGTCACTTTCCTGTGTATGTGAGGAGTGAGAGATGGCACCCTAGGCTGCAGATATGCCAGGCAAGTATTCTACCACTGTGCTACACCCCTAGCCTTAGTAAGTGCTTTTAAACTACAACAACAGACTAGACTGACTCAAAGAGACCATGCCACACACTCTCTACCCTTTTCTACACTCCCAACCTGCTCCAACCGGTAACCATGCCAATGAGAACTGGAGTGGATACAGTTTTTAAGCAGGGCCATGGTTTCTTTGGAGGCCCACTGCAAAGTGAAAGCTTAGAGCCCCTCCCTCCAACTGTTTTAGGAATTTTAGGAAAATAGACACAAATTAGCATAGCAACCATGAGACCCCCCCTGGGAATGACAGTGGATGTAGCGTACCATGAAGGCACTCCTGCCTTTATGCTCTCTGTGTTAACAAAGGGAAAACACTATTTTAATTTTCACTCCCAAGTATTTTTGAAGCACAATATAGAGAGAAATAGAAACAAACAAACAAAGGTGTTAATAAAGTTTTATTATGTAGCTATAGCAAATAATAAAATTCGGCGTTGCCTATTGCCTTTGTTACTGTCTACTACTGTAACAAAACACCATGTTCAAGTCAATTTACAAAAAAAAGGGGGGTATTTAATTTGGTTTTTAGTTTTCAAGGATTAGCTTTCATAATAGCAAAGGAACAGCTGAGTGTTCACATTCTGATCCACAATCATGAGGCAGAGAGAGAGAGAGAGAGAGAGAGAGAGAGAGAGAGGGAGAGGGAGAGAGAGAGGGAGAGGGCGAGGGAGAGGGAGAGAGAGAGAGAGAAAGAGAGAGAGAGAGAGCTCACAAGCACACTGGGAGTCGCAGGAGCTTTTGAAAGTCCAAAGCCTGTTGCCAGTGACACAACTCCTCAACAAGGCCACACCTCCTAAGCCTTCCCAAAGAGTTCCACAAATTGGGGAGCATATATTCAAATATTTGAGCTCATGGGGAGCTCAACTAAACCACCATATCCTACTCCCTAGCCCTCATAGGCTCATAGGCTCACGGCCATGTGTTTAATGCAAACATTTATCTAGTCTGACTTTAAAAGGCCCTATATCCTTTCACAGTCTCAACACAGTTCCAAAGTCTCTTCTGAGAATCAAAGCACTTTCTTAATTGTAGCCCCTTTAAAATAAAAAATAAAAAATAAAAAAAAACCAAGTTACACACTTCCAACACACAATGGCACAGACCATATATTAGCTATCCAAAAGGGAAGGAATGGAGGCATAGTGAGGAAATACTGGGCCAAAACCCAACAGGCAAACTCCAAATCCTGTACTTCCACGTCTGAGGTCAGAGATGTAGCTGGGTATAATTTTTCCTATTGATACAGAGTATATGGAGAGCATCATCTGCTTCCAGGCACCTGTCTCTGCCCCACCCCCACCCCCAGTGCTGGGATTACAGGCCTGTGCCACCATGCCAGACTCTCATTTTGCTTCTTTTAAATTGCAAAGGGGATGTGTGTTTTTAATGTCAGGGAAGGATTCAGTTTTACTCTGTATGGACAGTCTCTGGACTGGAGCTGAATAATTATAATGAAATCTGTGTGCAGCAGGAAGTGAGGACTCTGTTTTCATGGCTTCCTTGGGCGTTCCTAGTGGGTCTCTAATTGCCTCTTTGCTCCAAATGAACTTTAATCTGCCATTTGGGAACCCTGGCCATTCATATAGATATATCTTTGTATTTTAAGCGGATTAATCTAAGTTTGACACAAAAATAGTAGTACCACAAAATATGTGATATTTCGAACTTCAGGATTAAGTGCTAACATCTGCCAGTGGTCAGGTGACCTCAGAATCACACATTCCCAACTACTGCAAAAGGTGACATAGAAATCTAGTTTTTGCTCTAGAAATAAATGTTGACTGCCTGATTCTTTTTCTCCATGTGAGCAATCCTGTTCCACATAACAAGTCTCTTCTCCCTGGGGAGGTTGAGGGTGGGAATATGGATTTGTCATCACTGTCCTGCTGTGGTCAGAAAACCATATGTATACCACAACTAAGGGTTTCCCTGGCAAATTGCCCCTGTGAACAAAAGCAGAAACTCACTGAAAGGACAGAGAAGTTAGATTCATGACCCTAAAAAGGGGAAGATTAAACCAAGATGTGCCGTGAACGGAGTGACGCTGTAGAAGTGGAAAGAAAGGTCAAGTGTCCTGGAGGTCAAAAAGGCCTGAGGGCAGGGAGTAGTAGAACTAGGCTGCCAGGGTTTGGATTCTAGCTTATGACTGTACTCAGGAGCCGTGTGACTTTCAGCAAGTTTGCTGAGTTAGCTATGCGGTATTTTATTCACCCATTTAAAAAAAAAAAAACAAAAAAAAACAAGGATAGTATCTCTCCCACCAGGCTGTTGTATGGATTTAATCAGTTAATACACGTAAATAATTCAGAATGTTACTGAGCACACCAGATCACTGTTGTATCAATTATGATTATCAGTGTTTGCTGCACAGCCTTCATGAAAGACAATATTGAGGCTAGAATCCAAACCCTGGCACACGTAATGTAAGTCATTGTGCTAGATTGCTCGATGCATTAGTGTGCTAGGATAATAGAGCAAATAGCATAGCGTGGGAGGCTTATACAGTGAAATTTATCTTCTCCAATTCCAGATGCAAGAAGTTATGCATCAGGCATTATAGGGTTGACTCTTACTGAGGCCTCTTGGCTTGAAGCTAGCTCTTCTGTCCGACTTAGTACAGTCTTCCCTCTGTGTCCGCCAACATGCCTTAGAAGGCCACGAGCCACACTGCTTAGAGCCTATCTGCATGACCTCTTCTGGGATTCAAAGTCCCTCTGCTGGTCCTGTCTCCAAATGCAGTCACAATCCAAGGTACTGGAGATTAAGACACGTACAATTGAGGAAGTTGGGGCACACAATCTAACCATAACAACCAGTATGATTAAGCTACACTTGTATTTCATTAATCCAAGTGGCCTTAAACTGGCCAAAAGTGGGCACTGGTTTCAGACTTGGAGACAGAGGGGCAGTAGCCTTGGCCTTCTGTAGGTTGCAGTAGGTAGTGAAAGCAATGGACCCTGAGTGCCAGAAAGTTCCCCTTCACTCTGGCTCTCTTCTGCTGCCCATCCTTTGTTGGACACGGGTGACCCTGCGGAGAAAAGGCTACTGCTGAGTGGTTGTCATTTGCTTGAGAACCACTGGTTTTTTACCTACCCTCTTACTTCCACATTTATGTGCCTGGACATGCCTGGCTTCTTAAACAACTAGCTACCAAGGCCTTGGAGCTGCCCTTCAGCGTCCCCTCATTCCCCACAATTGTGCAATTTAGTTAGAAGGTACACCTCTTGACTTGTCACTCTCAGAGTCACTGCTCTCATGTGACTGAACCCTGAGCAACACACAAAGAAGAAGAGGGGCCTTCTAAAGATGTCAGTGAGCTTTATGAACTCCTGCTGATGCTTTCCAGCCTGAGCTCATTCAAAAGCCCACTGAATCATTGTTCCTCTTTCCTTTTCTGCTCCCCAGATGTTTCACAAATGTCTGCCCGGTAAAATTTCCCTTAAATCATAGTCACATCATCAAGTGACAGTCAAGAGAAGTCCCAAGATGCTTTGCTTCCGAATAGAGAGCAAAAGTCTCAGAGAGAACTCTCCAGAAAGACAATGAAACAGATGTACCCAAATTGTGAGAAATGCGACCAGTGGGTTATGGTAACAAGATAGCATTGGTCACTGGTCGGAAAAGTATAAGAAAAAAAGAAAAAGGAAAGACAGAGAAAATCAAGAAACTTTAAAAAAAATAACTAATGTTAGTCTATATAAAAATTATATGTGTGTGAATTTTTAATTTAATTAGAAATTATACAAAATAGGTAATCAAATTATAGTCCTATATTCAAAAGTGAAAGGTGTTCAGACTGTGATGTGAGTACACACGCCAAGGCTGTTCATGTGACATGAAACTGTGCAGAGAGTGCACTCGGAGAATAGGAAAGGAAGTGGCATAGAGAAAGTAGACGCCATTGGTACCTACTGGAGAGTTTGCTGAGGTGGTCCACGAGGAGCCCACACTGTCCGTGGTAGCTGTGAGATGGGCAGTAACTAGCAGGGTATATGGGCAAGAGAAGATTTTGGAGACAGATATGAGAGTGTGATTATATACTTGGGGGCTCATTTGGGAAATAAGAGAGCCAATGAAGAGGAAGAAATGAAGAGCATTGGGAGAAAAAAAAAAAAAGAGATGAATCAGAGCTCATGTGGAAATTCTGGGCTCTGCTCGGGGCCGGACAATTTACCACTATAGGTGGTAGGAGAAAGATAGAACTCAACATAAAGAGAGATGTGGTGTGTAGGTGTGTGGGTGAGCATGTATGTGTGTGTGCATGTATGCATGCCTGTGTGTGTGTACCATTTCACCACTATAGGTGAGAGGAGAAAGATAGAACTCAACATAAAGAGAGATGTGGTGTGTGGGTGTGTGTGTGAGCATCTATGTGTGTGTGCATGTATGCATGCCTGTGTGTGTGTACCATTTCACCACTATAGGTGAGAGGAGAAAGATAGAACTCAACATAAAGAGAGGTGTGTGTGTGTGTGTGTGTGTGTGTGCACATGTGTGTGTGTGCCATTTCACCACTATAGGTGAGAGGAGAAAGATAGAACTCAACATAAAGAGAGGCGTGTGTGTGTGTGTGTGTGTGTGTGTGTGTGCACATGTGTGTGTGTATGTTGTAAGGTTAAGATGAGGAACTTCACCTCTGCATCATTAAGTATGAAGTCTCAAGGTATTTTCCTAGAGCTGTGCCCCACCCCTGACATTTTGGGAGGTCAGAGAAGAAGAGATTATAAACAGAGAGAGAGAGAGAGCATTCTGTGGAGTCACACAGCTAATTAGGGACTAAAATCAAACTGGCTCCTAGCCTAGTACTCTTTCACTACCAAATTACCATGTAATATTGAACAGATGGGAGTGATTAAGGCTTAGAGCCATTATAAAGGCTAGCATAACCTGAGTTACAGGCAATACAAAACAGAGAAGAACTCCAACCGAAAGGTTTGAGCCTTGCCGTTGCAAGAAGGGATAATTTTACCCACTGTGGGCCATGATTAGGTTTGAGTGGCTCGAAGTAAACTGTAAACTT
The DNA here is from genome assembly GCF_903995435.1 of Acomys russatus. NCBI lineage: Eukaryota > Metazoa > Chordata > Mammalia > Rodentia > Muridae > Acomys > Acomys russatus. Next base: position 22,692,691 of record NC_067166.1, on the reverse strand, counting down.
TTTTTTCAAGTCACTGCTTCACTGGAGTCCAACCCAGCTGGGCTGGAGAAAACCTGGCTGCCATTGGTGGCACTCAAGGCACAGGAAGAGATAAATGCCAGGCAGTAATAGCCAAAATTTGAGTTGAAATCCACTCTTGAAATCACACAGTGCCTCTGCAGATCTTTGCTCCACTTCATTCAGAGGCACATATTAAATACGCTGGAAGTTTAGAGAGTGTTTAAAAATAACATTTATCACTCCACCTCCGCTCATGTGGGGGCCTTGCAATTGTAACTTCAATGACAAGACGCTCTTCCCCAAAATAGTCTCCCCCTTAGACAGCTTCTTCATGACATCATGTGGCTTAAAAAATCTTTTTATTCTGTATTTGAATTTCCAAAATGTCTTGGAACCTGGTGTTTATGTTGATTGACAGTTTGTTATCCACCCTGTATGTTTCATGTTCCCCTCTCTTTACAAAGGATGTTGAATTGTGAATGCTGGCTGTCTTAGCCATTGTTTATTGCTCTGAAGAAACACCAAGACCAAGGCAACTCTATGAAAGAAAGCATTTAATTGAAGGCTTGCTTACAGTTTCAGAGCTTTAGTCCATTAGCACCATGGTAGGGAGCATGGCATCATGCAAGCAGGCACTGGAGCAGTAGCTGAGAGCTACATCCTGATCTGTAGGCAGAGTGGTAGAGAGCACCTAGACATGGTGTGGACTTTTGAAACCTCAAAGCTCACCCCCATGACAGACTTTCTCCTATAAGATTACATCTACTCCAGCAAGGCCACACCTCCTAATCCTTCTAATCTTTTCAAATAGTGTCACCCCTTGGTGACTAAGCACATGAGGCTATATGGAGGCCATTCTTATTCAAACCACCACACTGGTCATGATCAATTAAATTGGTTTTGTTCTTACATAAATTTGGGATAGGGAAAATTTGTTAATTGCTAATGGCCACATTGACAAGTCCTCAGATTATGCCAACTCACTGTCCCCTGAGTAATTAAAATCCTTCTGTCAGACACTCAGGTTTCCTGATCAGTACTGGCTTACTGTTTTACTAATCCCTTATATTCCCCTAAAGGCCAGTGCTCTGACCTTTACCCTCTGTTCTTCGTTTCTCCTTGCCTGGACTGAGATCCTCAGCCAGAGGAGACCTAGAAAAAAATCCCATCAATTGCCAGATGTTAGCCAGGCCTCAGCTGCCAGTAACCACATCTATCTGAGTGCTACTGTTTCACTACGTTCCCCACAATTATCCCTCAGACCTGATAAATACAATTGTATGTTCAGATCTCAGGCTCACCTCACAGAAAGGCCAGGAGCATCCAGGGGGCAAATAATGCAATGGACACCAAACAGAGGCCCACCCCTTACTCCCTCAGGATGGGGTATAATTTCTTGCAGAGAATAAAATGGATTATAAGTGTAGATCCTTTCCCTGACAAGTATCTATTTTTTCGCTGTTATTTTGTCCATTTCTCATTACAGTTATAAGTGATTTGAATTTCTATTACCTGCTTATTATCTGTCTTCCTCATTACAGTGTAAGGTCCCTAAGGGCAGAAGCCATGTCCATCTTGTTTTTCAAGTGCTAGGAACAATTCTTCACACAGTGTAGACAAGCTCTTGTACAATAACCCAAGGAATATGTTCTTTCCATCAGAGGTATTTGTCTTCAGTTCGTCCATTCAAGATCCTGACAATAAACCATCAAATAAAAATCCCTTCTTCCTTAGTCTTTTCTATCAGAGAAAAAGAGTTCATCCTAAACATAATAATTTGTTGATTCCATCCCCCCTCTCTAGCTGTAGTTCCATCTGCTCTGCGTTTTTGTATTCTCCTTTACAGAGAAATGGATTAACTTGTGTGCCTGGGACCAGGGCTGTGGCTCAGTGGCAGGATGCTTGGCTCATATGTATTAAGCTCTGTGTTCGGTCCTTATTACTACCACAAAAACCAGTGTTGTGTCTAAACTTGTCATTTGCAAGTTTCAAAGGTGTCTCACATCTCCTTCTTCTCCAAGCAGGGCTGTGTCTCAGCCATTTCATTGAAAATGCTTGCTTTGAGTTCACCAAGAGCTTCCAATTTACAATAGTGTGCACAGCTTACACACAATCTGGTCCTGTCATCTTTCCATCTTGCATCTATAATTTGTATGTACACATACACACACATGCACGCCGGTGCATGTATGTGTATTTGTTCATGTGTCAAGGTGTGGAGGTAAGGGGTCTTGTCTGTAGGGGCCAGAGATCAATCATGGATGTCATCTTTTTTTTTTTTTTTAAATACAGAATCTCCCATGTGCCTCGGAGCTGGCTGATTTAGACTTTATTGTATTCTAACTCTGGGATTCTAAGCACATATGACTGACTTTTTATTTTTATTTTTTTTATGTGAGGACTGAGGATTGAACTCGGATCCTCACGCATGCGCAGTAAGCACTTTACTGATTGGTCTGCCTTTCCAGCCTTGTTACTGCTCCTACCACTCACTGCTCTCACAACTGTCTGTTCTTGTTCTCTTTCAGTGGTGCCAACTCTGGTGCCCCAGCTCTGTCCTGCTGTGCCAATGCCTGGTACTCTCACCACAGGTGTTCATGTGGCTTCAGCACTTCCCTTACGTTACATCTTCCAAGTGAGATATTCTCAGCACTCTATGGCAAACCATACCCATCTCTTCTAGCACAGTCATTTTTTCCTCTCCTCTGGGTTTTCTCCATAGCTTTTTTTTTAAGACTTCTTTTTTTTTTTTTTTTTAAGATTTATTTATTATGTATTATGCATCAGACCACATTATAGATGTTTGTGAGCCACCATATGGTTGCTGGGAATTGAATTCACGACCTCTGGAAGAAAAGTCAGTGCTCTTAACCACTGAGCCATCTCTCCAGCCATTCTCCACAGCCTTTTTATTACCATTTCCTTTTTGGTTGCTGTCTTCCACATTATAGTCTGAGTTCCATTAAGAAAGTAAAGTTCATCTTTTATCTTATCTATACTGCCTAAAACATTCCTAATAGATGGTAAGCAATTAATGAATGTTTGTTGAGATAGTGAAAAGCCATTTCACATCAACATGTTAATGATTTCTAATATGCCAAATGAAAATAGTCTAAATTCAATTTATTCTCCAGTTGTCTAACCCAAGAGACTAACTCTAATGGGACAGTATCAGACCATAGCTTGAGAGAGCAATGTAGACAATCTTGTAAGGACATACTTTGGAAGTGGTTGGGCCTTGTGGTGCCCCTCAAAGCACACAACATTAATGACTGCTATATGAAAATAACTTGGGCCACATATCACCCTGAGTCATAAGACCAAAATGGCTGGCAAGAAACCAATGTCATTGTTGTCTACATTGACAGTAATATGCTTTAATGGATATCACATTCTCATTGTCTCTGGTTTACCTAGATCACGTTGGAAGTATTCGATTCACCTCGGGAGTTATTTTTCAAAAGGAATATTGTTCTAAGAAAATCAGCCTAGATAGTTAACTAGCTAACTCTGGTCTTCTCAGGGGATGTAAAGAGAACAACGGTGTTCAGTGATTATATTTTATCTAAGGACAAAGCCTGCAAATGTGTACCTTCCATGCCCCTCTGCCCATAGCAGACATTATTAATCAATCATGATTCTCTTTCCCAAAGCTCTTGTATCTGCTTATTAGATGCACATGAGGCTGGATAACCTCAGTTTCATTGGCCCCAAAGTTTTATGGCTGGTCTAATTGCCTGTGCTAGGTAGGAAAGGCCTGGGGAAATGGGTTGATTGAAAAAAATTCTGCAAAGCAAAACCACTTACCTTCAAATTGCCGTTATTTCACTGAAGACAATAACAGAGAATTGAGATGAAAGAGACAATGAATTGAGCACAAAGAGATAGGTGATTGTTTCTCAGCTATTATAGCAATAGTAATGAAATCTTTAAAAAAAAAAAAAAAAAAAAAAAAAAACCTTTTGGACGCTCTCATCTGCCAGTTATCTTTATTCTTTTCTGTCTTCACGTGTTTTAACCTCATGCCCTAATCGGTTTGGTGAGGAGCCAATTAACTCCATTTAAAACATGGAAGAGACAGCTGATGCCAGAAGCTTGGCTCGCTGTGTTCCAAGACGCGGTAATTCTTTCCCTAATGACATAGTAGAGACTCTGTCGCCACAGTTAAGAGCAGGCTCGAGACAATTACTATATTTAAGGCCTGCTCTGCAGGTTATCATGTCCACATCTGCAAGCTATTCTCTTTGTAAAGCATTTGGAGCTATTTGCCACAGAAAACTCATTGGAAAAGGCCAGCAACTGCTTAAGGAGGAATAACAGACATTCCACGCGGCTAACCCAAGACAGACAAGCAATGTTCTTCCCTGTACTCAGTCCTACTCCTGCTTCTTGAAGGCCAGCTCTTCTTATCAAAACAGGAAATCTGTGCTTAAGGTTGAATGAAGGGGTCACAAAGGACAAATGCCACCCACCCACTGCCCTATGAATAACAGAGCAATCCAGAGAACTGGTCAGCTGCTCAGAAACCCCAAGAAAGATACCCCTGACATTTACAAAAGAAACTAAAAGGGTATTTGTAAAAACAAAAACAAAAACAAAACAAAAAACCTGAACTGGCCATCACCCCTGGAATACTGAGTTACTGGCACTCATGGCCTGAACCAAGGAGCCACTGCTCTGACTTTGATTCCTTTGTTCATAAAATGGTGACAGTCAATGTGTAATTTTTCTGTCCTAAAGGGACTGGAAATATTAGAATGAATAAGAGTTATGACAGCAGTTTCAAAGGGGATTTGAACATTGTCCCAAGTATCCGTGTTACCGTGGTGAATGTTGTTGTTATTATTATGAGCCTGTGATTACAATTCCCGGAAAGATTGTGTATGTTGCAAGGGTTTTCTTAAAATATAGATAGAACATCCAGGCCACTTACTCTCCAGTATGCAATTTCCAGTTTATCCTTCCTAACTTCATGGCTTTCTGAGTCTATAGCCAGAACCTGTAGCCTTTGAGCCTGTTCATTCTTTCAATTGTTACTTAGAAATTGAGGGTTGAGTAGTTCGAAGTGCCAATCATACAGGATGTGTACATAGACCTCCTGAATAGAAAACCACACTTCTAAGCACTGAACGGTGGGACACCCACCAACCCTACCCACCCCATCGCCCCATCCTATCTCTTCCAGAGAGTAGAGTTAGCTAGATCTATCCTGACACAAGAGTTTTCAAGATACACAAGATTACTCTACTTGTTATGGACTGCTTACTCTTTCTTTCTTTCTTTCTTTCTTTCTTTCTTTCTTTCTTTCTTTTTAAATGTAAGTCGTTATGTCTCCATTTGCTTTCATTTGCATGAATTTTAATTTTACTCCTGAGGCACATTTAAAAAAAAAAAATAAAGAGAGGAAATTAGACTTTATGAAACAAAAACAAACAAACAAAAACATTAATGGGTCCTTAGAATAGAACAAGGGACTTGTATACAAGGGAAAGAGCGTGAGCCTGAGGGTGGAACCACTGGTGCAGTAATGTTCATAGATGCTGTAAATGCAATACAGCATCATGTGCTGCGCATCATCACATCCTGAACTTGTGGTCCCAGTACAGCATCATGTGCTGCGCATCATCACATCCTGAACTTGTCCCATCTTGTGGTAATTGTCCTTGGATTTCCCAGATTTCTGAATGAGATAAATTGTTCCAGAACATGGTTTGCATGGTGCTTTCTAGATAGAATTATATGATATTTAGTCACCATTAATCTCATTAAATCCCGTAGCCATTACTGTCACACAATATTTTAAAATGCCAAATCAAACAGAGCAGCAGTTCACTTCCTAGACTAACTGAGTAACTAACCAATACCAAAACATACCATTATCATCAGTCACTTAAGCTAACTGCTTTCACTCTACAGAACCAAAGAGAATGTATAATTCTGGTCTATTGCATTGACTGTACCATACAAATATATACTGTAAAAACTATGATAAATTGAGAGAGAGAGAGAGAGAAATGCATCAGACCCAGCCAGTAGACAAATGTATTTGCCACATCTAATGTGAGTGTCAGTCTAAATCTACTTTTTCTAATATTAAGCATGGTTGATTCATGACTCTGCCTGATAAGGCAGGTTTGTGACACAAATATCTTTTTGTTCTTACATTGGCTACTTTATGCAGCAAAGAAATCACAGAATGTTTACCCAGAAAAGATAGAAGTTTACAAGCTATAGAATGAGGGGCACGTACAGGCAAGGCTTCTGGCCACAGCAATCAGTCAGCAAGTGCCTAGTTTCTTTCACATTGCTTTCCTTCTCCTTCCAAATCCTTCATCCTGGTCAGGATCCTCAGACTTACAGGAATCCTATGAGCAGCCAGTTCCCAGGCCCAAAGAAATACATGAAGACAATGATGGAAATTCAAATCGTGATGGATGCCCTGCATCTGCTGTCCAATGTGACATGTCTGTCCCTTCTTCATTTTAGGATTAGCTTAATTCAGTCACTCTCTCTCAGTGACATCTGGGTGGCAGTTGTATTGTCTTTTTTTAACCACAAATGACAAACAATGAGTTCTGGGTAAATACAATTAGATAAATATGAGAAGAGAAAAGGTCCTTTGCACTTAGCAAAGAAACTTGCCTGCAGTGGCTCCACTCTGGGTCGGGGAAGACAATCTCAGAACCATCTCATGCAGCAACATTTCAGAGTAAGTTGCAAGCTGATAGATGTGAAATCCCATCTGGTCCCTACAAGACCTCCCTGTGACCACACCAGATGGCATGTATATATGTGGATAGGGGCCAGTTTCCTAAGATCCCATCCTTTGAAGAAGAGCTACTGACGATCACTGGCAGCAGACAGAGGGAGAACCAGTTTTCCCTGGGGACAAGATGCCCTATAAGTTATCCCAAGTGGGAAGAGAAGTAGTTGGACATTTAAAAGGAGACGCTATACAGTACTCCTATATGGAATTCTCCAAAATATAAAAAGATTACATTAAAATGAGAGAGAATTATTTTAGACTGATGGGATTTGTTGTTTTGTTGTTGTTATCAGTTCCTCCTTTCCTGATACAGCTTCACATGTCCTTAATTCTTAACTTATGCTCATTCAGAAGCAAACTCAGGAGATAAGAGCATGAGTTGCCTGCTAACACACACATGACAGGTATACACAGGAAACTTAAAGAAATACAAAGAACATGGAAACGAAACATGTGTGAACCATGAGTTTTGACATGTTGTATGTAGAATAGACTAAAAACTATTATTGAGGTGATGGGGTTTTTTGCTTGTTTGTTACTGTTGTTACTTGCTTGTTTGTTGTTATTGTTGTTTTAACCTGGGGATTGAACCCAAGGACACGCTAAGCAAGCAGTCTACCACCGAAGTCCACTCTCAGTCTGGAAGTGATGACTTAAAGGGACTGTCATGTATTTGAAGGAGCCTGGTTTCTTTGCAAAGAAAAGGATAGCAGGCCAAAAGAGCTTTCGGACAAAGTAAGAGCTCTCCCTTAAAAGTAGAGCAAAGAAGCCCAGTGTAGACTTCTAATTCAGCCAAGAGAAGTTTCTTTGCTTAGCAGTGAAGTCTGTGTTTGTTGCTAGTGACCTATCCTAACTTCATTCACTTGTTTACTTAATTCTTTCATCATTTTTTTGGTAATGTTCAGTAAATATTTTTCAGTACCCATCATATTCATATTCAGTACTGTCATACTCTAATGCTTAGTGTGCTGTGGGTCCACGTAAGCAAAGAGCTCACAGTGTAGCAGAGGACTCAGGACAGTGTCTTTGAGCAACTCCGTACTAGATGACACACTTTGATGATACACTTGCAGGCACCAGTGCGACATCACATCAAAGAAGATCGAAGCCCTCGCCTCTCTGCAGCATATTATACAGCAAGAAGACTGATAAGATGGGGACATATGCTGGGCTCTGTGACAGAATGAGATTGTGTTGACCAATCCGGGTTGAAGTTAGGACAGAAAATGCTGGAATGTGTGGTGTTTGTTTCTAAAGCACAAAAGTCCCTCCCCCTACCCACATAAAGTTTCAGCTTATTGGGAAAGCAGAGACTTTTAAAAAGGCAGATTAAGGTGAACTTTTTTAAAAAATGTATTAAGCCAAGAGGTGGTGGCGCATACCTTTAGTCTCATTATTTGGGAGGAAGAGGCATAAGGATTTCTATGAGTTCAAGGCCAGCCTGGTCTACAGAGAGAGTTCCAGGACAGCCAGGGCTACACAGAGAAACCTTGCCTAAAAAAAAAAAAAAAGAAAGAAAAGAAAAAGAAGGGAAAAAAAAAAGAACATATTATGAATTTCTTTTTATTATGAATATTTAAATATGCTCTAAAGTTGTTGATAAAGCTTTGTCTAAGAATTATCTATGAGTGTTATCTCAACACGTACTTTTTTAATCTACCCAATCAATTGTGACCTTTTTTTATATAAGTATTTAAGGAATCAGGGTATGAAGTTTCACTGGTTCTCAGAGAACTCATCTTCCTGAGAGAGCTGTTCTTGAACACATCACTAAATTTCAGTTACTCATAAGACAGAGGTCATTGAGAAGCTGGTGGCTGTGACTTTTAAGGTCACACATCTTGGGCATATTTTCAACAAAGCGTGAGCATATTCTTAACAGGAGTCTGTTTATGTGTCTTAAAACTTACGTGTGTGCTTTTATGCACACGTATGCGTTAGTTATGCATTAGTTAAACATGGCCGAGCTACACAAAACATATCATTACAAATGCTCGGCTTCAGAGTCTGGAAAATAAGATTGGGATATGGTAATGCAGAGAAATTCTATAATGTAAGAGCTCTGAGATGCATGTAATAATATGACATCTGTGTAATTTCGAAGCCACAGCAGTGAAGTGTGATTGAAGTTGGGTAGTTCCCTTCTCCCACAGAATACTAGATCAAGCTACAGTTGGCTAAGGCCCCCGCCATTTTGGTGAGGCTTGCATGAGCCTCAGCAGGTTAGACTCTGGTTAAATAGTTTCTCCTGAGAATAGACCTGGTAAACAACAGATTGCTCTGTTGTTGTTGTCATTATTGGTTTGTTTTGCTTTTTTAGATAGGATCTCTAATGCAGCTCTGGCTGTCCTGGAACTCTTGTTTTGTTTGTTTGTTTGTTTTGAATAGGGTTTTTCTGTGTAATAGAGCCCTGGTTGTCCTGGACTCGCTTTGTAGATCATGCTGGCCTCGAACTCACAGAGATCCACCTGCCTCTGCCTCCCAAGTGCTGGCATTAAAAGCGTATGCCACCACTCCTGGCACTCTAGATTATTTTAAATGCTCTCTTTCTTCCTGTCCCTTGCAGAAGCACGAGTGGATTTTTCTCTGTTACCATAAACAGGTCAGGTTCTGTGGATCCCTGCCGAGTGATGCCCTTGGAGTGTTTTAGACTTATGCATTTGTTTGCAGCAGACTCAGGAAACTATGACTCAGTTCCTCCTTGTTTGTCAGCTGTTCCGGGAAGGTATCTACCTGTTTATTCCATTTTGAGGGTAGCAGTTTACCTCTGTGTCCCATTCTCTTAAATATCTAAGAGTTGTTGATTTTTCAAGTTGTTCAGGTGTTGTTGTTTGTTGTTGTTGTTGTTGTTGCTGTTGTTCAGTGTGGATCCCTGGCTTCTGAGTCCCTGGCAGGTACAACCAGAAACCAGGATGTTTTTGTGTAATTACATATGTGTATATGCGTGCTCATATGTGTGCCCCTAAATGGGACATTTATATCACACCCACAAGGGTCATTTTGGAAGAGGTGTCAGAAGATTGTAAGACCGAGAGGGAGTGGATGACTGACTACAAGGGAACAGTGGTTTATGGACATAGCAGGGCAGTTACACAGATGGACTTGTTGTAGTTGTGACAGTTGCAAGACCTATGCAAGCTCAAGCCAATCCAGTCGTGGAGAGAAGAGAAAGACACAAAGTCTTATCAGTGGCTGAGGAGCTATTTGCAGTGGATAGGTGCTTTGGTGGGTTGCACATTCCAGTGCAGGCCACACATCCAAGAAGCTATAGGCAGCACAAATTGGACCCTTCCTTCCTTCCTTTCTTTCTTTAAAAAAAAAAAAATAAGGCATAAAATCCTCTTCAAAGTTGGGTAGGTAGGGATTAGAGGGATGTAGATCTAGAAGGGTCTGGGGAGGAGGTGAATATAATCAAAATACATTGGGAAAAATTATCGATGAACTAATAAAAATAAAAGTAAAAAGGGGCAGTGATGCAGAAAGCCTTAAAATGCACACATGCACGTGCACACACACACACAAACAAACACGGTGGGGGTTACACACACACACACACACACACACAGAGTCAGAGAGTGGAAAAGAGAGAGTCAGAGAGAGAGAGAGAGACAGAGAGACAGAGAGAGACAGAGAGAGAGAGCCTAACAAGATTACATTACTTACCCTAAGCCATGCTGCACAGTGAGATACGTTAATCCAGGTTTCCTGTGCTCTTGTCTCTCTACTCACCTCCTCTGTCTTTGACATCCAAATGTTCTACACAGTCAAATTTGAAATGTTTTAAAGCACAAGCTTTACTACATGCAAATGCAGTTTCATATGATTTACACACCACATTAGGAGATGCCTTCGCCAGTCAACACTTCACCCCAGATTCCCCAAAAGTGGCAAGTGTTGCCTTGTTTTCTACATTTCTTCCAGAGGGCAGACTACAGCCCACTGTCAGATAGAGTCATCTGGAAGAGCTGGGGCATGCTCAGCTCATCGTCATTTTGGAAAAGCGACTTCAGCATGCCGACTGCATCTTCCAGGTCAACCACATCTGGTGCGGTCCGTGCCCATGCACTTCTGTGCTAAGATGGACACGATTGACAGGATCGCATGTTCTTTCTCTCTTATTGGCACAGGTGTACAAACACAAAATTTCATCCCATAGGCCTAATTAAGGGTCATCCTAGAAGATTTACACACACACACACACACACACACACACACACACACACATACACACACACCTCTCCAACACTCCCAACCCAAGAATTAAGTTTTGTAACTGCCTTCCAAAAGTGAGAGCTAGGGACAAAAATCCATGACAAATTAAATTCAGGAATGACAGCAGAAAGTGAACAAGATATTATTTGTATAGAAAAGTTTTCTCAGTCTGGGGAGTGGCTAAAAGACAACGGGTTTGCTCAAGATCCTTTCAACAGGTCCAGTTCAGGACACAGAAAGTTAATAATGAATTTGATGTTGGAAAGCAGTGCAAAGAGGTCCCACACTGTTTTAATCAGGTGCCTGACTCCAGCACTGGATGACTCTAATACCACTTGTCAGCCCTTAAAAGCCAATTCTGCTAGCGCTTGTAGGGTGAGTCACCAGGCCTGTGGCAGAATGCCAGGTACAGGCTACGTTGACCTAATTGAGCTGAAATTCAGAAGCTACACGTCAGTCCCTAGCAAGCACACTGCTGGTCCTTCTGAGGCGACATTCAGTTAACGAAGATACACATTTGGACTAACTCACACGCCTTCATTTCTTTGAGTTCACTCAAGCGATACCATTTTAAAAAGTTGGCTGTGAACAATGCCCATTGAGTGGTATCCTGATCAGCTGCGTGACCCAGGGGCTGGTTTCTGAAGCTCTCTTCTGTGTCGTTCATTCTTTCTCTCCATTCAAGCAAACACGGCTTGGCTGGACCCCATGGGGCTCTTTGGGTTGAAAGCCTGCAGGTGGATGGAAGATGGGAAATAGGAATACATTTATCCTAAAATGTCATCTCTTTTAAGATACTGAGTAAGATGTTTGAAAACCAGTCTATGGGGAAAAAAAGAATCTTCTCAGAGATATTTTATACTTAAGAATTTCTGAGCATCAATGAGGATACATTATGTCTGTCCTCAGGAAAGTTCTAAGCCCTATCACTATCCTAAATATTAACTTTGAAAAAGACACTTTTATGAATAAGGGATTCGTTATTCATAGTGTCACAATGAGTGTCCATTTTTCATTCTTTCTCTTCAATAAATTTTGAAAATCTATATAAATAGTAATATATCCAAACTTCAAATCAAGACATACTTTGGTATGATATGTTTTTTCAAATATTAACATTTCACACACAAATGCTATAAAATAGCCTGTCCTGATTATTACTGCTAAGTTTCCCTAGGTGTCAGGCTGGGCAGTGGTAGTGTGTGCCTTTAATCCCAGCACTCGGGAGGCAGAGGCAGGTGGATTGCTGTGAGTTCGAGGCCAGCCTGGTCTACAAAGTGAGTCCAGGACAGCCAGAACTACACAGAGAAACCCTGTCTCAAAAAACAAAAACAAACAAACAACAAAAAAAAGAGTTTCCCTAGGTGTATAACATAGCCTTGGAACAGGGCTCATTGCTTTTTTAAAGTCAGGATCTAATAGAACCAGCTACATCTGAAAGGTGGATGAAGCAACTTTTTGACCAGAAAATGTTTGGTCTCATGGTCAGTGTATTGACATCCTGGTAGTTCTTTGGAAAATTGGGAACCTGTTGCATTCTTGTTCTCGGACTTCAGAAATGTAACCGAAATGGCAAACGTCTCATTGTACCCATTACATGTGCAGAAAAAAAAATCTACCAGTTGCCTATACATCTAATCTGGCTTCCAGTATTGTTCTGCATGAGGACACCCACTGTTAGAAATCAAATGATGAGTATTCAGATAGACCATGTCTGTTGTCTCCAATGATCCTGGGGTTCTGTCTCAGTCTTTTCATTCACCTTAGTCCCCACAGTCTAGCTTTGTGTTCATTTTATTTTCCAACTCTGTACAATCACTAATTAGTCTCAATTTGTGGTCACCATGAAGCTGAGGGACAAGTTCCATTTCTTGTGTCCTTTTTTTACATTTCCTTAGAAGTTAATCAGCTGATTGTGCCAGCACACACCAATCAGGCCAGCACCGCAGCTGTCTGAGGCAGGCAACATAGGCATTTGAGGACATCTTGGGCTATGTACTGAGATCTTAACTGAAAACAAACAAACAGACGAAAAGCCAAAACAACAACATAACACAATAACCTCAACAAAAGCTTAGGAGGTGGAGAGATGGCTCAGTCAATGGAGTGTTTACAAACCTTAGGATTTGAGTTCAGAGTCCCCAGCACATACATAAAAAGCCAAGCGTGTTGGCACATACCTGTTATGCCAGCACTGAGGAGGTAGAGACAAGATGATCGCTTGAGCTGATGCCCAGCCTGCTTAGCTAAATGAATGAATTCCAGGTTTCAGTGACTAATCTTGTCTCAAAAACCAAGACGGAGACTGACAGATGGAGGAAAGCACCGCTTGCTGACCCAAGGCCTCTTCATGCATACCCACACAAGTACACAGGCACCCACATAGAGATGGAAACACACATACACACACACACACACACACACACACACACACACACACACACACACACATGCAAAGAAAGGCCCAATTCAAAATTTTGAAGTCTTAAACCTCTGGTTTTTTACTTTACCCAGGAACACACCAGACACATGCCTTTGGGTAAGTGACATGGCGCTGACAAACATCCTTTGAGTCCTTCTAAGGCATCTGCCTTTTGGCTTGGCTTTGCTAGGCCAGGCTTCTGGCCTCCTGAGGCTCATTGAAGGTTTCAGCTGTCCAACAAGAGTAGGAAAGGAAGGACGCAGCTGTGGTATGGCTCAGTGACTGAACACTCACAGGGCTGTCTAGACCCTGGGTTCCAGCTCTAGCACCTTACAAAAAGACAAATAAAAAAATAGACTGAGAATTGGTGGACTGGCCAGTGTTTGTCCACGTAAACTTCCTCTTGGGAGAGCCTCCTTTCAAGAAACAGTTGAACCAGTTAGTTTCCAAACATGACTTAAGGAAACCAAATATTTAGATTTTAAGAAAACAGATACTAAACTTTTGACTCAATATGGTCTCGAAAGCCAGGATGACGAGCCATGACACCCAATAAGCAAATGCCATTTCTGTTCACTGTGGAAAACCCAAAGTACTGGCTGCCTGGACTGCTTTAAAGTCTCACGATCTAAATAGAGGAGCCATAGGGCTTTTGTTTCTCTAATACAGTTACATATCCGTAGTCATTTAGTCACCCGTGCTCTTAGTTAACTACACAGATGGATCTATGACAGCCTCTGATTGGTGTAACTTAAGACAGAGTGGACGACTCAACCAACAGATTCACCAAACTCTTCCAAGCTGCAAATTAAAAAGAAACAAATCAGGCACCACATTTTCCTCACAGATGTTAAGCTAAACTGATTCGGACTTGCTCCTATAATTGTGACATTACAAGAGATTTACCGTCATCAAAGTCAATCAAAACACACCAAAAGAAAGCTAGTGAAAAAACTCAAGAGAGACAGTGTAATAATTTTTTTTATTTTTTTTAAATTTAAATTTAAATTAAATTAAATTTGTTGATTTCCACCATATATATATATATCCATTTTCTTCTACTGAAGAGGCCTGGAGTTAGGAAGCAACACTGGTGGGGACTGAGCAATGCTCTCATTGCGTAGCCTTCATCAAATTCATTTCCAGCATGTGTGGTTGATATTTTTTAATTAGAAAAATTGTTTTGTATTTGTCCAAGCTTCATTTAAACTTTTTAAGTATGAGAAAGAAACGTGATCCCTTAAATCCAGGGTATTCTAAGCAAAGAAATCATATTCATCAGTCTTCTCTTTAAACATCGTACTGAGTACAAATTGTGTTTCTGTACACCCAAGTGCCTCAGCTTGTCTGTGTGACTTCCAGGAAAACGTGAGGGTCAGAGGGGCATGAGCTTCCCCCAAAGACTTACTTTCAAACATTGTGTCCCTTCAGTCCTTCCTGACTCCTAATGCCCATGTGACTTAACCAGGTGAAGTCAGGGCAGCTCAGCCTATGAGCTGGCCCAGGCCAAGTGTCCCCTGTGCCCCTCCAGTGTTTATGCAGCACTTTCGAATCCTCACATTCACAATCTCAACTCTGCTGAGATACTTGCTAGGACGGAGCTACAGAGTTGCATTCACTCAGAGCTCTAACTCCCAGCTCCCGCCAGCCTGTCTCCACTCAAGGCATTCATTTAGCAGAGAAGCATAGCAAAATTTATAGCCTGGGCTTTTATTATGTGAAGTTTTAGCACCATGAGAAACCTTATACTCGTGCCTAAAAGCCTTTAAGAAGACAAGCCCTGAATTTATTTTACCCAATAGGGTAGAGCAGTAGCAAGGTTGCAAATAGATCTGAGATTCAACAACGCGACACTCTCCAGACCCCTGACTTTACATTTGACTTCTGAAGATGCTGCGGGTTAAAGAAAATTAATGCAGCAACGATTCGGTTGGCACTTGCCGTCAGCTCTGACCTCTTGACTTCAAGCCGCAGAAGCTACACAAGAGCCAACTCCCTTAAACCCCTCCATACACACACCATGGCTTTTGCACACTCACACACATGTACATGGTAAATGAGCGATACATAAATAAATGAGTATGTAGGAAGTAAGTAAGTAAATAGTTGTGATGTATGCATGTAGTTTACAACATTTTGTACGGGATCTATCTGGAGGACAAAATGGCCGCTACCATGGGGTAGATTAATATAGCATCTTCTATAGTCACTTCTTTAGAGGACAGAGGGTACATCTACTAATTGACAAAAAAAAATCTCATACACAATAATTTTATGGAATTAGTCCTCATACTGTGTATTAGACACCTGGATTCATTTTACTTCTCTGAAATTTTGTGTAATCTAACCTACATGTCTCTACCCTCAACCTCGACATGGAGAGCCACCACCATTCTCACTGTATACCTGAGCTCTTTCTGTTTGTTTGTTTCATTACATATGTAGCTGAAACAATTAAGTTTTCTTTTTTTTAATTTCTTCATATGGCTTAGTTCACTCAGCATGGTACTCTCTATTCATGTCATACAAATAGCAAGATCTCTTTCTTTTTAAGGCCAAAGTATATTCCATTACACACAAGCACAAATATACCATTTTGTCTTCATTCAACAGCCCGTCATTTTTACTTCTCTCCATGTTGTTGATATTGTGCAGTGTGCTGTGAACATGGGAACCCAGAAATACAGGTGTCTTTATGAAGAGACCATTTTACATCCATTGGTGTTACACGCTAAATAGAGACTGTAGGGCCATGTGGTGGTTCTGATTTCTTTAGTAAGCTCCATGATGCTTTCTAAATAGCTGTACCATCTGCTCTCCCTAACAGCATACTATGGCTCACCATCCTCCATTGCCAGACAAAACTTACCTCTCTTCTCTTTGGAAATAGCCATCGTGTAAGGAGATGTGGTGTTTTGAACTTGCATCTCCCCAGTGATGAAAGGTGTTAAGCATCTTTTCCATAGACTGTTGGAGATTTTTATGGCCTGTTCAGAAAAATATCTATTCAAGACCTTTGCCTGTATTATGATAGTATTAATTTTTCTGCTGTTGAGATGTATGACTTCTTTGTCAAATGTGAAATTTGTAATCATTTTTGGAATCACTTTTAGAATGTTAACCTTGCTCACAAGCGCGCACATACACACACACGATCCTGTTCCCAGGTTTTATTCTTTCTTTCTGACAGCTGCTATGCTCTAGAACACTTGATATGTACAGTACATGTGTGCTTAGTTTGTCTTCATGAAGTGTAAGCCTCATGAAGGATCATTTGTATTGCTACCTGTGTTGTCTATGTCAACAAATTATGATAGTGGCTCTGCGTTCATTCACAAAGTACTTACTGAGCACCCACTGTGTGCCAGACCGTGCTGAAAGTCTTAAAGATACAGCAGTGAATCAAAGAGACAAAGATTCTTTTTCCTGACTTTCCCTCATACCATGCATCCTTTGCCTCACAGTAGGACCATTTGTAGTAGAAGTCACCTGGTAAAAGGGCATTGATTTTGGACAAAAATTTCAAACCTGGCCATTTCCACAGATGGTTGATCACAGGCTATCAAAGCTGACAAAAAACAAAGCTCAGAAGGGATTCCTGTCTGCACTGTAGCATCTCTGGCACCCAGAGCAAGGCCTGGCATGCCGTGTCTGCTCAGCGAATGTTTGTTGCCTTAGATCTTGTCTTCCCTGCTAATGGGTATCTATCCTAGATCCTCTGGCCCCTCCTAACCTAGAAATCAGTCCATCACTCATCTGTTCTCAAGGAACAGTTTTATCTGATCAGTTTATACCTAAAGAATAATAGTGCTTGGACATGCTACTTATTTACATAGAATAAACCATAGCCTCTTAAAATGTGGGTCAATGACCTTAGTTAGGGTTGCAAAACCAAATGTGAGGGCCAAAAAAAGTTGACAATAGAAAAAAAAAAAAAGGCTCTGAAAGCACGAGTAAAGGCTAACTCAGGATACAACATGCATGCTTCTCAAGCATCAGTGGCAATACTCACCTGTGCATTGCACAGCTTCACGGCAGTCTTGGTTCTCAGCACAGCATTGTACACTCAACCTCTTCACCACACAATCGTGCAGAAACCCAGCTGAAATGCCACAGCTACCTGAAACGCCTGAGATTGCTGTCGGCTAGGAATTCAGTGGTTTTACTGTGCTTAAAAAGAGGCTTTGGTGCCTCACATTTGACCATGTCCCCTGGAGGGGGAGACCTGGTGGCACTCAGAGGAAGGACAGCAAGTAGCCAAGAAGAGACTTGATACCCTATGAGAATATACAGGGGGACGTAATCCCCCTCAGGAACAGTCATAGGGGAGGGGAATAATGGGAAAATGGGGGGGGGGGGGAATGGGAGGATACAAGGGATGGGATAAACATTGAGATGTAACAAGAATAAATTAATAAAAAATAAATAAATAAATAAATAAATAAGAGGCAGTTCTAATAGAAAAATGACGATTTAATATAGGAAACAGAAGACTTTTACTATTTTTCTTCCATCACTCCTCTTCATAGCAATAGCAAATTAGACTGTATCGTATTAGGATATTTAAAAATTGCTGCTTAACCGCAAGTCCCACTTCCCACGTTTTTAAAAAACAACCTCAGCCCTGTTGTGTAATATGCACATATCTTTCTACAGGTCCTCTTTTATAAGAGAAAAGATAGCAGTTAGGCATGGTAATTTACCTCGTAATCCCAGTGCTCAGAAGCCTAAAGCAGACAAGCTTTCAGTTTGAGGACAAGCTGGGCTACACAGGTAACTCTGTCAACAGGCAAATTAATGGCTGCTGTATCTGCCCAAGTCATCCAATGTGCACTGAAGTCCAGGCTCTTTGCAGTTCTGCTTCCTGATGACAGGGCACATCTGAGAATGCCCTGACCAGAGATTTCAAGTTTCAGTGTTGGGTCACTCTACTGTCAGCTATGACTTCTAGGGTCTGAGAAAATGGGACGTCCAGGGCTCAAGCCTACATACGTAAGAGCCACCAATTACAGGGAGATTCTGCTTCTGCTGCTCTGTCCTGAAAGCCCAGATGTCAGATACATCTACCTTAGATCCTGGAGCAGAGTTAGTGGGATGCAGACCCAACCTTTTCTGGAAGTTGCAAGCAGAGAGCTTTTCATTAGATGGTAGTGCTTGAAACCATCTTTTACTGTCTGTGTCCAATACCCCTAACAAGCCAGGCTACAGGAAAGCTCATAGTCCCCTGACAGCTGGCCCCGGGGGCTATCATTGTGAGTTATAACTTGCTGCCTTTCAGGGTAGCTGATAAAAGAAAATCAAGGAGAAACAGGGACTATAAGAAGAAAAAAGGAGAAAGGGGAGTAGGGAAAAAATGCAAGATGAAAAACCAACTGGAAGGTGCAATTGCTGCTCAAATCACCTATGATAAATTAATCATCACAGTTAGTCATTAGCATCTGTCAATGTCTTCTGATTGCCTAGACCTTAGGAAAAGCCCAACAATTCTTATGGTGGGGCAAATTATTCCTGGGCCCACAGCTCTTGGATCCATAGAAAATACAGCCAACTCATTCGCTCTCCCTGGGTTCAGATTCCTTACCTACTCATGACAGCAGGGCTATATTTTTTTTATTTTATTTTTCTCCTAAAAGTTAGAGAGAACTGTGGTGCCCAGCAACAGGCACAGTTCTGTGACTAAGTTGAATTTGGAAGAGCAAGGGAGTCCCCCGGGGTTTGTCAAACTGCCTGACCTCACCTTCATCCCTTGAAGCTTATGAGAGGCACTTCCTCCTACATACTATTGGCCTTCCTCACATCTGCATTTGGTGTTGAGCCTGAAACTGATGAGAATGAGCGATGTGGGAGATGGGTAGGCAGAGATGTCCTACAGTAGAGTTTCAGGGAAGCTGTTTCTCCAAATAGGGAAACTTTGGCCAAGGAAGTTATATGAATCTGTCAAGGCCGCAAAGCCCAAGTTTACTCAGATCTTTCTGTGCTTTCCCTCTGTCTTTGTTCTATATAAGATAAGGTCTCCTCCAGCTAACTACTAGTAAATTGGCAGTTGGACTATGTTCCATGGCTGCGTCCTCCTAATTGAAGCAGTCACAGGGCAGTGGAGGAGGATAACAAAGTCTCGGGAAACTCAGACTTACAAGATTCCCCCGGACACGCAGTAATCAACTGCTGAGAGGTGACTGAGGTCCCCAAACGCTGAGTAGGAGCTCTTCAAAGCCGTCATCCATCCATCCATTTCTTTGTTCTGTCATCAGTGCTTTAGGTAGGCAAGTCACACAGCAGTTTCTATTTAAACCTACTGAGGAAGCCTCAGGAGCTTCCTCAAAACACAAGAGGCCAGTTTAGATTCTGGGAATTCAAATTAACTTTTTAATCGCTTGAAGTTGATGTCCAATAATTTTGTAGGTCTATTATATTACTAATTCAAAGCATGAAGCATGATTTTCTGGTTTCTCAAAGCCTGAGCTTGCTGACCATCCTCCACAGACTCCAAAAGCAATGGTGAGGAGACATGGTGAGAAACAAAAGTTACAACT
Source organism: Acomys russatus (assembly GCF_903995435.1). Lineage (NCBI taxonomy): Eukaryota > Metazoa > Chordata > Mammalia > Rodentia > Muridae > Acomys > Acomys russatus. The sequence goes on along the minus strand of NC_067166.1, from coordinate 22,672,758 downwards.
TTTCCTAAGTGTCTGCTTCTTAGCTCACATGTACAGCAGGTGCGGATGAGATGTGGCTTCCGCAGAGAGAGGTACCCATGAACCTTGACCTCAGGTACAATGACCTTCAGGGGAAGTGTCAAGCTTCTATGGAACTCCATTGATGCTCATATTTTCCTCAGGGTAAGGTCAGAGACAGCAAATGTCATGAGGAAAAATCACATTTTCCAATGTTTTCCCAATCCATCTCACACGGTAACCATCCCCATAAAATAAAGATTTCTGTCTGGGCTCCTCAGAGAGCTGTGCCCGGTGTCTGAACTTTGAGGAAAAGAAAAAAATGGCCCCACAACCAACAGCTTTCCTAAGTGTGACTTACTTTTCCAGTCAAACATTTCCAGGTCTGGCTGTGAGCTCACGGCTCATTAAATGGTTAAATAACATCTTAAGCTGTAAAGTTACATATGTGAGAATTTCTCAACCTCCCTCATTAACTTTCAATGTATTTGTCCTGCCCACCCTGATCCCGAAATGTTTCTTCTGAGATGCTCTCTATTGTAAAAGATGAACTTTGACCTTCTGCAAGGACTCACATCTTGATGGAAGGAAAACAAACCCCCAAACCTTTGCTGAGAGGAGCCTGACATAGCTTGCTGGAAGAGTTTACTCTGCACTAGGAGTAGAAAGTATTAGCAAATACTGAAAATAATTTGCTGTATGTGAACCTTAATAAAAAGAAAAAAAAAAGACAGCCTAATATTTACACAGCTCCTTCCTCTCACAGGACGGCAAACATGCCCTCCCTTTCAGCGGCCACCTTGGCCTGCCTCATCACTCATCTCTTCTCTCCTGGAGGGGGTTCTCACCAAGTCACCCAGGTGGCCCCCTCAGTCACACCACTGAAAGGAGACCTATCCATTTCTACTTCTGCTGGGATCCAGGGTTTTCTCAACTTCTGACTCCTCCTTCTTCCATAAATGGTACACACAAGTGATGAACACTTGAGACTTCGTTCTGGTCCAACTAGACCCCAGAAAACTGACTTCTGAGCTCTCTGAGGGACAACCTAGAAACCCACCAAGACCACACACGTTCTCCACAGCCCTTGCTCTTAAACAGTAAAGACTGGAAGCTTCATTGTCCCAAGTGTGCCCTGCTCACCTCCCTCCCCACTGCATAAGAAATGTTATTTATCACGTTGCATAATCTCTCATTGCAGAATGGGAGACAGAAGTCATCCTTTCAGTTTACCTCATCGACCTAGCTATCTTTATTTTACATCTGATACTGTTTTCAAGCTTCCACGACCCCCTAGTTTCTTCATTTGGTGATGACCCAGAGTTGAGTTTGTCTTTTAAAAAGTGATGTGTATATTCTGACTCCTGTAAACTTTTAATATCTTGGTTTTTTTTTTTTTTTTTTTAGTGAACATGCATTTCCCCTTATCATTTACAGGTAAATTGTAAGAACTCCCATGGAAGCCTGAGTACCAAGCTTATATCTGCTACATGTTTTCCTTCATTACCTGTGCTATTGCCACACTCTAGGGGAATTGACCTCATTGTCCCTGTATGGTGGCACTGGGTGCCTCTTTTGTATCCATGATCTGATGCTTTGAAGTAATTATTAAACAGATTTTCAGTTAAACCAATGTGCTGTGATAATGCAACGGGTCATGGATCTCCAAAGAGCCAAGCGACCAGGCACAATACACAGCAAGTGTAGAATGAACAAAGGGATGACTCACCTCCCCAGCAGCGAGCACTACACCATGAGTTCTCATCACACCACACAGAGGGGTACACTACATTACAGTTGTGAGCTTTTATAGCATTCCACACTTAATATTTTCATTTTGCAATTAACAATTAGTAACTGAACCCACAGACAGGGATCCCAAGGACAAGGGAGGACAGTGCCACCCGGGCCATCGTCATGGGGTGACTGCTCTTGCGCCTTACCCCATCATCACACTCACCTCAATGTCCTTCCTACATGCAGCTTGTTTAATTGTTTTTGAGTAGCTTTTCCATTGTCTGAGGATGTGATGCTGGCCAGGTGAGGCTCTGTCCTCAGCATGCCTTAGCTCTCAGTACTACCTGTTTCCCCACACCTATTTAGAAAGATTTCAAAAAATAAATAGATCTATGTAATTAATACTAGGTCCTTGTACTGGTATGGACATCTAAAAAAAAAAAGTGAACAGGACAAAGTATGTCACTGGGGGATGGGAATTAGGAGCAAAAGCTTCCCACTGTTTCCAGTTCCTTCTCTCTGCTTTTGCATATTCCTGCTTGTGGTTGAGATGTGAACTCTCAGCTTCCTGCTCCTGTTTGCTTCAACAAGACCCTGCTATGATGGACTCTTACCTCTCAGAACCATAAAGCAAAATAAACTTCTTCTTCTTCTTCTTCTTCTTCTTCTTCTTCTTCTTCTTCTTCTTCTTCTTCTTCTTCTTCTTCTTCTTCTTCTTCTTCTTCTTCTTCTTTCTTCTTCTTTCTTCTTCTTCTCCTCCTCCTCCTCTTCCTCTTCTCTTCTTCTTCTTCTTCTTTGTCTTCTTCGTCTTCTTTTTCTCCTTCTTTTCTTCTCCTTCTCCTCCTCCTTCTTGCTATTTTCTCACCACAAGCTTTTGTTTTTTCAGAGCACAGAGCTAGCTTTTCTTCCCTGCCTGGCCTACATATGTTACAGAGAAGCATGCATTGCCCCTGTTTCTTTCCACCATTGTGACAAAATAAATCCACACAAATTTAGTGGTACAAATGAGAATTGAGTTATCAATTTGAAAAGAGAAACAACTATCACAGCTCTTCGGTGTGTTAAAATTTGCTCAGACTCCTTTAAGGTGTCCAAAGCCATATGTAATACATAAATAAAGACAGGTGCTGAAGTCTAAGTTTGTCATCTAAATACTCTCAGATTGCTTCTTATTGTAAATAAAGGGGAATATAAATTGTAAGACTTGCTCATTGAAACCTCAAAGACCCAGAAGAATGAGCCCCTCAGCCTTTGAATGAGGGAAATGCAACCTGGTTATGCCAAGATGATCAGAAATGAAAGAATCCCCAGAAAATATCCAGTGAAGACAGTCACCTTGGTCAGCCCTCTCAACTTGAGATGAACAAAATCCTGAAGAGGTGACAGCTTGGTGACAAATCTAGTGTCTCTTGGTTACAGTTTCATGCCTTCTTCTATTGCTCAGTCTCGCCAGGTTGTCTTACATTTTATACTGTCATGTCACAGAGCCTTGATTTCCAACATAGCAAGCTTCCTGGAGCTCATACTAACCAATCAATACTCAAGGACAAGAAATCCTAAGCCTGGTAGTCATCTGATTCCTTAAATTAACCTATTGTTCGTGAGTACCCCCTGTGAAGCTGCACTTACAAACCCTCTCTGTGTAAACCCACTCACTCATTGTTCTGTTAATCAGAGGGTTTTTATGTGTTTGCCTTACTGGTCCTAAGATAAACAGTGTAAACAGACCTTACCTTTTCTGCTTTCTCCACTCTAACCAAACTGCTCCCTCAAAGGCCTCCTACTTGTCCTGTCTAGTAGATATACCCCACTGAAGTGGTAAGTGGCCTCTGTCCCTCTTCCATGGCTTTTCTTTTTCTTTCTCTGGTTTTTTTGAGACAGAGTTTCTCTGTGTAGCCTTGGCTGTCGTGGACTCACTTTGTAGACCAGACTGGCCTCGAACTCACAGCGATCCACCTGCCTCTGCCTCCCAAGTGCTGGCCATGGCTTTTCTTATACTTCAGCTTCTCCACCCTTGGATGCTTGGCTCCAAGTGTTTTCTATGGTTTTTCTTCCCAAGTTTACAAATGCTGGCATCCCTTAGGATTCTGGTTTTGTAACAATGCTGTTTCTTATAAAGAAAAAAAAAAAAAACACACCCCACCCCCCAGCCAGTCATGGTGCCTTGGTTTGGACCCCAGTGTTGAGGAACCCAGGCCTTGCTATCATCCATCGTAGGTTACTGAAGTCTAGGTGTGAGAAACAGGATCCTCATTTCATAATAAGAGTCCTAAAGGTGGAGAGTAGTAAAAACAAGACACATTTTCAGTTCCACAGCTGCCAAGTATAAACCTAGACAAAAAGGGGAAAATGGCTGGCAGGTTAGCTGGCACCAAACAGTGGTTTCTCTGTCTCTCTGTTTCTCGTTAGATCACTTCATAGGGAGGTACTATCCTCTTGGTGTCTAATGTAATGATATTCCCTCTCCAAGTTCCTCATCCTATTAACTAGAGATGCAAAGTTTGTCTGACAAACATCCTGGGTCTTGAGACTCTCTCCTCTTCTAACACATGGGTTGTCTGTCACATAGCAGACTTCCTGTAACTTTTCAACCCGAGGACGAATTGAGAGCACCTACATGAGCAATCACCAGGTCCCTGTTAGGGTAGATAAGGGCCTAATACCTTCTGTTAATTTGTAATTCTCTATTAAGGTTGAAACATCTTGTTCTGAAAATGGACCTTGATGACTTATGTCTTACACAGGCCAGTAAGAGACCCTGTCTCAAAAGACAAAGTAGACAGGGTTGCAAAAAGGAAGTGGTCGACTGGTTGAAATGCCATGGGTCTATCAAATAAGTGGCATGGAAGTGTTCTTTAGACTTAGCTATTTAGAAGCTGGTGGAACCTTGGCCAGAGTAATCTGGGATCAAAACCATAAGCAAAGTGGCTGAAAAGTAACTTAGAAGAGAAGACAGTGAATGTAAAAAGTATCGAGGAACTAAGCTGTGGAAAAGCCAGGATGGAGCTTGCACACCTGAAGTCTGAGGAAGGACATATCTTATTAGCTAGAGAGAGGGATCCGGGACAGAAGAGAGGAGGTGCTAAGACAAAGAGGAGCCTCATGGCTCTGTAAGTCTTAGTGTCTGAAGCTCCAAGGAGCCAGAACATTAGCGGAAGGAAAGAGGTAAGAATGCCAGGGTTGTGGGCTTTGTTCTTCCTGTTTCTGTGGTTGCTTTGATGGAAAGAGTAGTAAGGAATTCAACAGGGTTCACAAATGGCCAATTTGACACTTCAAAACAGGAAAGTAGCAATGGAAGTGGGGGCTTCTGAAATTCATAGGGAAAAATGAAAGGTGCGGGACAGTTGAGGTTGAAGAGGGAACTGGACAGACACCATAGTCTATTCTAATCTGCCTCATATCTAGAGCCTCTGCTGTTAGTTCTAAAATACAGACCAAGCACAAGAGTTTGCATCTTTTCTGGCCTCCAGCTTCCCACCAGCTGAAATTCCTTCAGAAACCAGCTCCTGCAGGCTCTCCAGTCTTATCGACACAACCACAAGCCGTCTCGAGCACCATTCCAACAAGGGCACTAACATCACCGTTATCCAAATGTGCTTCAGGCAGACTTCTGTCAGGAGCTGTTTTGTTGTTTGTTGGTCGAAGTGCTGGGATTTGGATGTAGGGCCTTGCCATGTGTTAGCAAACAGCTTGGCCACTGAGTTACCACCTCCCTGGGGGAATTCTTTCCATCTCACTTCCATGCCTGGGAATCTCCATCTGCTTCAAGGGCCGGAATTCAGTATGACCGTGTCAGTGTGGAAGGCCAATCAAACTATAAAGAACGGAGGGAGGTGTACAGTGATGAAAAGACCACCAGAGACTAGCTCCACATCCATGTTCCTGCCACTCCTACAAGGGCTTGCACAGGAAGACTCAGGACAGCTGAGGCATCTTGGAGAGACTTTTGTTCTGTGCTTTGCACTTGTTTTACAATGTGAAAGTGTCCCGATGTTGGAGAAGCCATTTTATAGCTCTTATTTCCCAAAATGCGTGGACTTCTAATGCAATTCCTTCTAGCCAGATAAAAAGACTATAATATCTTGACTCCTTTAGCCTATCTTCTCATGGTCCTTGAGAAAAATTCACTCCTGATGCCTCCTGAAAGGCAAGTCATTGCTGCACTCATCCCAGCCATCTGTTTCTTGCCTCTGTACCTTGTTTCCCCAAATCCTGAATCCAGCTTCTCCTTTATCAATAAATGGCATTAAATATGTATGTACATATATATGTGTGTGTGTATACATACATAGATAGACATGCATATATGTATATAGCACATATGCATACATATATACACATACATAATACATGTACACCTGTATGTATATGTATGTTTATATTTATGAAAGAAAATAAGATCTGCGTTCTGAGTAATCCAGTCCCTGTGCATCTTTGTTTGGGGCTCAATCTTATGTGACCCTGCTTTATGTATTTGGGTTGCTAAACAGAAGAATCACTGTTATCTACTTAACTCAATACATGATTTTCCTGTGAACTGTTCTATTCTTGGCTTCGCTAGCAGATGGGCTGCCACCTAAAATAAGACTAGTTTCGCACCTACTCCGTGTCTGTTTAAATCCCCTTTTTATAGGAAGATAAAAGGGTAGAGGTTGAGATTCACACATTCGCTGTGAGTGCTTGTTAAAGAAGTTTCCAGACTTGAAACATGGAGTTGTAAACTATACAACCGAGAGGCTACAGCACCCCACCTATGGCTGTCCACGCCTTGAGCACCAATACGTGACAGTGTTTACAAAGGCTTGGTGGTCCCAGGAGCCCTGTGTTAGCACACACTCTCGGGATGGATCTAAACGCCATTTTGTTTTCTTCAGAGACCTGTTAAACTCTTCTCCTATGACCCGGCCTTCTCTTTCTTGATCATGCGAGTTGTGTTCACGTTCTCTTTTCTTTTTCCAACAACGGGAAGCCTTTCTAACATTATCCCACCTCTCCTTCCTAAGAAGCAGTCCATTTGGAACGGTAATGCTTCATAGGATGCAATGAAACCCCGAAACACGTGACAGGTTAACAGCCAATCACTGGGGGCGTGGGTGCACTGACTGCGGAGTTGCTTTTTTGTCTTCCCCAGGCAGCCATGCAACTTCCGGGTTGAACTGAATTTCCAAGGAGAACTGGGATAGAGCCGGGGAGCTGCTGAGGCAGTCTTACTTCATCGTCCAGGCAGCCTCTAGCCTTTCTTTTAAAGAAATGTTTATCAAATATTCTAACATTGAGGCTGAGAACTGAACGTCTCGGTTCCCTTGCCCAGTGGTAAGGGATACCTCAGGATGCATCACCCTCTGGAGCAGGGCGAATGTTCGTTTGCCTGTCATGCTCTCTCACCACTGCCAGTGTTCAAGCCCATCAGTCACTTCTCTGATGACATGTATCCTCCCAAAGATGCCCCCAGGCCAATCCCAAGGTCCCTCCTGACTTGGCATACTGGAGAAGATTTGATCACAAGATCTCTTTTGCAAAACATGCTAACAAAAACTGAGCTGTGTATCTTTGGGTGGGTTCTCCCTATATGGCCTTCCCATTTAGAAAGTAGCCCTATTTTCCTCAGGCGAAGGCTTGTGAACATATGGAATCTGTTACAAGAACAGTTGGTTTGGGCTGTTTCCGATCCCTAAGCCAGCTCCCTAACCATGACAAAACACTCGCCGCAATCTCACCGTGACTCATTTTTATTTTTAAATAACCTCTGGTGTGGAAGTTTGTCAAGACGTTTTCGAAAGGTTAAAGAAATTATGTCCACATGCTTAGTGACCTCCTCAGAGAGTTCTGGCTAATTAGGCACGTTTGTCTCCCACTGAAAAAAAATCTCTGGCTATCTTTGCTGCATAACCCATGACTGCGCTGTCATTTTCAGACATGGATTCATTTAAGTCTTAATGTGTTCTTATCACTGTGTTTGGGACTTTGGTATTGTCTTTGGTATTAAATACAGCTTAAAAATCAAGTCAGAGAAGGTAAAAAAAAAAAAAAATCACAAGATCATAGCGAATGCAAAGATATGTAAATCTGATGGTGGCTACACTGCAAAAAGAAGTTCAGGAAAGATTATAGATGTTTTTAGAAAAATGATGAGAAAATATTCCCACAGAAGCAAATGCTAGTTTGGGTCTTAAATACTCAATTGGTGTCATAGGAACAGAGAGAAGGGTTGCCCAAAAGGGTGCTCTCAAACTCAAGAGCGGAGCAGCAGAGTAAAGACTCGGAGTGAGGATTATCTCGTTAGAGGCAACACATGAAGGAATAAGACCAGTTGTGACATGCTAAACTAAGAAAGAATAGCCATCCCAAGGATGCTTAGGGTGCATATGAGGTGGTTACCAAGGGCTTAAGGTATATATAAGGACTGACTATCACAGGGTGGGGACACAGCATATTAGCTAATTGGGAAAGCACTGCCTGGCATATGCAAGCTTTGGGTCTGGCTCTCAAAGGAAGGCAAGGGGAGGTGGAGTGAGATGCATGAATGTAAGGATGCAAGAATTCAATAATAAAGGTAAAGATGCTGCAGGTACTGCAATATGTATTTGCTTTCTACAGGGTTTTGAAAACAAAGTCCCCATGTACCCAGTAGCTTTAAATGACAGAATGTATCCTCTCACTGCTCTAGAGGCTACAGGCCCAGCTACAGGAGCAGTCACGTGACAGCCATGCTGTGATCCTTCTGAAGGCTGCCTTGCTTCCTTTGGCCTCTGGGGTTTGTCAGCCATCTTTCCTTCCCTGGGGCTCCCTCTAATCTCTGCCTCAGTCTTCATGTGGGATTTTTTTGCTCTTGTTTCTGTTTCTGTCCTTTCCTCTTCTCACATGGGCAACAGCAGTGTCCTGAGCCAACATAACTACTTCAATAAATTAACTCTGTAAAGATTCTCTTCTTGAAGTCACATTCTGATGCAAGTGAACATGAGTGCTGGGAGAAGCCATTTGCCCCGGCACAGAGGGTGAAATCCGGAGGCCCAGGGAAGGTGCTAAGAAGAGCAGGTGGGACAGAGGGGAGGACATCCTATTGGGACTCTAGGTTAGAGAAGCATGGGAGAATGGGGAAATAGAAGGATCCAGAAGGTCCTAGAAACCTACAAGAAGAACATTATGATGGGCAGATCTGGACCAAGGGGTTCTGATCAGACTATGGCACCAACCAAGGACAATGTGTGCAATAAACATTGAACCCCTACCCAGATCTAGCCAATGGACAGGACATTCTTCACAGCTGAGTGGAGAGTGAAGACTGACTTTCACGCGAACTCTGGTGCCCCATATTTGACCACGTCCCCTTGATGGGGAGGCCTGGTGGCACTCAGAGGAAGGATAGCAGGCTACCAAGAAGGGACTTGATACCCTATGAGAATATCCAGGGGGAAGAGGTCCCCCTCAGTCACAGTCATAGGGGAGGTGAGTAGGGGGAAAATGGGAAGGAGGGAGGGAGGAATGGGAGGATACAAGGGATGGGATAACAATGGGGAAAAAAGAAGAGAAGGTGTTCTCTGACCACCCATAGAGCAGAGCACTGCTTAGAGGGAGAGGTAGATACAGTTATAAGGGAGAAAAGATGCTTTCAAGTCATCACAGGAAAGAATAAAGGATGGAGACATTACAGGTCCACCTTCCCATTATCAACATCCCTCCTACATGACAGTAGCACAAGCTACGTGCCTACATTGATATGTCATTGTTACTGAAACCCATTTTTTACAGGGTTGACTGTGGTATATGTATGTATATATGTATGTGTGTGTGTATTTGTACCGTATGTTCCAGATATGGGTTTTGTCTTGTAGAGTGTGACTTAAAACCAGCGAGGATGTGGGTAGATACTCCCTTGACTTTCATGTCGTGTCTGCAAGACTGGGCAAGTCTTGAAAAGTGTATAAAATCCATTTAAATTTTTAAATATTGGCAGCAGGTCACATCCACCTTACCGTGTTGGGCTTTTCCGGGCTGGAGCTTGCATAGGGCTTTTTCATGCCTTGAGTTGATATGCACAGGTGTGCCACTGCATCCAGAGAACAGTGTTTTCCTGGATTCGTTCACTGTCTCTGGCAGTTACAGTTTTTCTGCCTCTTCACAATGTCCCTGCACCTTGGGCGGGGGATGTAATATAGATGTCCTATTTAAGGATAAGCATTCTGCTATCTCTTTTTTCTCTGCACCTTGCCAGCTGTAGGCCTCTGTGTTAATTTCCATCTACTGCAAATAGAGGCTTCTCTGATCAGGCTTAAAAGGTGCATTAATCTATGGGTACAACAGTCATTAGGAGTCAGTTTAATATTAGGTCAACTTAGCAGGCAGGTTCTCCCCTAAGGCCTATAGAACTGTCCAGTCACAGGTTGTTGGCCCAGTAGTGGTACCAGGTATGGGTTTCATCTTGTGCAGAGTGACTTAAGGCCAGAGATCATGGCTAAATACTCCCATAATTACCATGCCGCTACTGCAACACTGGGCATGTCGTGACAGGCCAGTCATACGGTAGCTTACAGCATTCAGGACTGGATAAGGTTGATGGTTATTTTTTCTCCTCAGAGAGCATGCACAGCACCTTCTCCAACTAGGGAAGCTAGCCAGTAGGAATGGAGGTTCCAGGTCAGTACTAGTATATTTCCATGTTCTGTAACTCAAGTACATGGTGTCTTCAGCAGTAGGATTTCCTGACAGGTTCTGAAAGGCATTGGCAGTAGCCTGTAATGTTTGAGAGTCTATGGGCTATCACTGGAAAACAATTCCAAAGGAAGAAAGCCATTCCTGGAACTGGGTCTTTAATTTATTTTTTAACCTGTAGTATCTAGTAAGGATATTGTCATCCTACAGAAAACTGTATTTCAATAACCCCCTTTCATGTGTGAGTGTCTGTGTCTGTGTGTGTATCTGTGTGTGTGTCTGTGTATATCTGTGTGTGTGTCTGTGTGTGTATCTGTGTGTGTGTCTGTGTATATCTGTTTGTGTGTCTGTGTGTATGTGTGTCTGTGCGTGTGTGTGTCTGTGTGTGTATTTGTGTATGTCTGTGTGTGTATTTGTGTGTGTCTGTGTGTGTATTTGTGTGTGTCTGTGTGTGTATTTGTGTGTGTGTCTGTGTGTGTCTGTGTATGTGTCTGTGTGTGTATTTGTGTGTGTGTGTCTGTGTATGTGTCTGTGTGTGTATTTGTGTGTGTGTGTCCGTGTGTGTCTGTGTATGTGTCTGTGTGTGTATTTGTGTGTCTGTGTGTGTATTTGTGTGTGTGTGTCTGTGTATGTGTCTGTGTGTGTATTTGTGTGTGTCTGTGTCTGTGTGTCTGTGTGTGTGTATCTGTGTGTGTATTTGTGTGTGTCTGTGTGTGTATTTGTGTGTCTGTGTCTGTGTGTGTGTCTGTGTGTGTATCTGTGTGTGTCTGTGTGTATATTTGTGTGTGTGTCTGTGTGTGTATCTATGTGTATATTTGTGTATGTGTGTCTGTGTGTGTGTCTGTGTGTGTGTGTCTGTGTGTGTATTTGTGTGTGTGTCTGTGTGTGTGTGTCTGTGTGTGTATATCTGTGTGTGTATATCCGTGTGTGTGTCTGTGTGTGTGTGTAGCTTCCTATAGTAGTAGGTATTTCCATATGACTTTTTCAAAAGCTCTTTGTTCATTCCTCCCTGTACTTTCTCCTCTGCCTTGTCCTCCTTTCCCTCACAGCAATTTAACCCATCCTTTTCCATCCATTCATTCTGTTTTTATACCACTGTTTTCTATTTCCCTTCCCTTTAAAGCAACATCCCATAATCCCTTACTAATTTCAGATATCTGTGTATATTCCAAATCAAACATACGTATCTGAAAATTGAGAACCCTCACGAATGAGAGAAAACATGAGATGTTTATCATTCTGGGTCTGGGCTTCCTCAGAATGAATCCGTCCGCTTACCTGTGAATTTCTATAGCTGCATGATATCCCATGGTGCACCACGTTTCCACTTCCCGTTCATAATATCCCATGGTGCACCACGTTTCCACTTCCCATTCATAATATCCCATGGTGCACCACGTTTCCACTTCCCATTCATCAGTTGCTGGACGCCCCGGCTGTTCCTGTTTCCTGGTTATTGTGAATAAAGCAGCAATGAGCACGAATGAGTGGGTGTTTACAGTAGGACACGAGTCTTTGGGGCTTATGCCTGAGACTGATGTAGCTGGATAACATGGCAGGTCTATTTCTAGTCTTTTGAGGAACCTCCACACTGATTTCCATAGTGGCTGTACCAGTTTGGACTCCCACCCGCAGTAAGTGTTCTGCGCTCCCCGCGTTAACTTCTAATTCTAGGATCAGAACGCCATTCAGCCACAAGGCTGGTTTATAAATAGGGAAGCATAAGGGAACGTGGGTTTAAGTCAGAATCCAGCTGCAGGAGCTGCCTCCAACACTGTGTCCATACAAGAAGCACAGCCTGGAAGCCAGGGGATCCGAGTAAGAATCTAGACTCCGGTCCTACTTTATATTTGGGGCAAAAACATGTAAACACTTCTTGGCTTCCATTTTCTTGCTTCTTTTAAATGCATTTGGCTCCAAGCCTACCAGCCTGAATCTCATGCCTGCTATCCACTGATGGAAAGAGAAAACCAACTCCTGCGAGTTGTCCTTGTACCTCTACGGACATCCGCCACGGCACATGCATCGCTCCACACAAATACACACACACATACACACACACACACACACACACACACACCGCATACACACACACAAATAAAGGCAAAAAATGTAATTGATCATCTCTACCTGATGAGTATAAAGATTCAATACATTATAATAATACATTTAATAAGCTTCAACAAAGTACAGCAATAATTATAGGAAGCTATGGCTATTGTGATTCCTCACTGGAATGTTTAATTTCTGCTCCTTTTAAAAGGCAGATTTTTTTTCCCATTCAAGTGGTGTCAAAGACCTTGTCAGCTTCATAGTCAAGAAGACAGTTATAACTAGTTGGGATACATGTATGCGCATGACAAGCCATGCTTAAAGATTATCTTTTATTATTATGTTTCTGGAATATCTGCACTCTATGTCAGCATGCAGGACTGAAATTTAATCTAAAATTTTATTCCAAGTTATTCCTTAAATAACCCTCACAAAGCTAAAGTCTTCAGGTGAGTGTGGTGGCTCATACCTGTCATCCCAGCATTTGGAAAACTGAGGCAGGCAGGTCAGAAATTCAACAAAAGCCTGGGATAGTGAAACTCTGTTTAAAAAAAAAAAAAGCAGGGGCTGGAAAGATGGCTCAGCAGTTAAGAGCACTGGCTGCTCTTTCAGAGGATGACTATTCAATTCCCAGCACCTGCTTGGCCACTCACAACTGCCTCCAATTCTAGGGGATCTGACACCCTGACACCCGCACAGATGTGAATGCAGAAAAAAAGCACCAATGCACATAAAATTAAATTAAATCAAAATTTAAAACAAATTAAACCTTGATGCCTTGTTGAAAACTACTCATCTATTTAAAAAAAAACTCAGCAATTCAGAGCTTCCAAGACCCCGGAAAGGTGGTATCTCCTCAGCTTGGCTCCTGGGTACCTCCCCCACATCAGCCTAGTCTTGGCCTTCAGGAGTAGAAAGTGAAAAACAGTAATGAACAAACATTGAGTCTTTACCATGCAGCCCCCAGTGACAGCCTCGTCCGACTGGGAGGCCTAGAGCTAGATCCTGATCTTCCATGGAGTCCCCTGCTCACCCAGAAGCTGAATCATTCACATTGTCACAGGTCAAGGCAGCTTCCCATGCCTGGAACAATCCTAGGAGGACCACAGTCACCTGCCCAGCCCTCCCGAGAGCTCTTTCAGGTAAAAGAGTCTGGGCAGGACATCTGGCATCTCCTACTCTCTCCATCACTTTCCATCATTTTATTGTGCCTTTTAGCTAGCAGACAACAAGCTCCTTGGGAAGTCAGGATCTGTGTGTCTTTTGCTCTGAACTGTATCCCCAGACCTACTGGTTTTGAATACATGGATAAATGTTGAGGTATATTCCAAATTCTTGTATTTACTGAATCATTGACAAATAGGTACTTATTTCCTCCCTGATGACCAAAGTTATAAACAGAAGCTAGAAAAACCTTCACTGGACTAGTTCTCAGCCTATAAGAAGACTCATGTTTCCACTGAGACATGTAAACATTTTGTTTTAAAATACTTTTGAACTTTGTATTATAAAAACGTACTTAATTTTTAAACCATAAGACTTACCTAACAGATGTATGTGTTTGTTAAAGAAATTCCTTTCTCTCCTCTTTTAGAAGTTCTGGTAGTTTGCAGGGTGAGGGAATCCCCCTGCCTCCAAGTCTTCACCAGAGATATTGTTCTTTTCCTGGCCCTTGAGTTTGGGGGTGAGAGGAATGGGTCAAGGCAGGAGGAACTTGCATGACAACTTGTTCAACAAAGGGCAGATGAGAAACAAGACGCTTCACTTCGCCTCAGCCGCCTCGTCCACAGTCCATAGCCAGGTTTGCTTTGACTATGCAAGAAGTCAGCCCCAGTAAATCACTGCCATTTTTCATAGACTTTTCCCCCCCACAACGTTCTGGGACATTCAGATAGCTGTGGGAACACCAGGTCGCCAAGTATTGGCTGTGGCCTTTGACTACAACTCCTGCTCGCCCAAGCTTCCTTTGTGGTGCTCTTGGGTGTGATGTAGCAAGGACACATCCCTGATGTTAGTCCTCATGACCAGGATGCAGCACAAAATTACAACACACACCTTCCTCGGCCATTGCTGCCTGTCAACCAGCTGTTGCAGATCCCAAATCCAGGTCGCCTTCAAACTTCTAGAATGAAAAGCCCCATGCATTTTGTACATTCCTCATATTTTCTACATATGTAAAGTGTTTTAAATCTATGGGTTACCTGCTTGTGTCATATTTAAACGCCACAACCAAATTGAAATCCACATAGTGTCCAAGAGACAAACGTAGGTTACTTGTATGAAAGTAATAGTAGACATTTAGTTCAAATTAAAAAAACAAAAAAAACAAAAAAAAAAAAAAAAAAAACTCTACTCCTATTGCCTCTTACCCCAAGACTTACATCTGACTTTGTGGTGTCTCTGAGGGCTTACCTATGTGATAAAGTGTGACAATCAGAGACTTTGGTACCAAAGTCTCATTTCTGGTAATTCAGTTGATCTTCAGCTCAAAGAATAAGTGTCAAAACAATAGAAGAGAAGAGATTCCCGACACTTGGATTGCATATTTCAGTAGAGGAAAGGGCTCAGTGAATATGTCTTAAAGGAAATTAATATTTTTTTGCCATTCAATTCTTTAGAAGCCTTATCTATTCTATAATTTTGGTCTTATTTGCAAGGAGTGGAGTTTGTGTTTAGTGGCTGAGCACAAGCTTTTGCCAACCCATCAAGGGTCAAAATTCTTTTATGCTACTTACTAACCATCACCTTGGCAAGTTAATAAGCTTATTCGTGTCTTAGTTTTCTCATCTGTGCATGGGGTAATAACATCTAAGTCGTGGAATGTTGGGAAGGATTAAATTACATGAGATGACACAGATAAGTCACTTAGTACAGCTGTCTTTAGTAGATCATAATTACTCAAACACTGTTCTTGCCATTATCATCAACATTGCTTTGTAATTACTCCCTGGGCTTTCTCCTCTGCTTTTAATTTAGCTAAAAAAAATTTATTTCCCCACAAATAATTTTTGTAGAAATCCCAGAAGGAACAAACAGACACTATTACATGCAAAAAAAAACAAAAAAAAAAAAACAAAACAAAACAAAACAAAACAAAACAAAACTGTCCATATACTTTTGTTTTATAAATAGAACCATCCACATCACTTATTTATTTAGCAGCTTTTGATAGAATTTTTATTTATCTCAAAGGGCACATGGTATTTATATTCTATCCACTGTCTCTTTTCCTCACTTTTCAAGCATTTTTTAAAGGATACTATGGATGTAAGAATCGAAGGGAATAGTATTGTTTGGGTTAACATACCCTTTTCCCACCCGTATGGTCCTAAACCTATGTTAAGTTTATGTTATAAATCTATCAGATTCCTTTTGTGGTTTCAAGCAAGTCATTTCACACATACACCCTCCACTGGGCATCCATTTTCTAGTTCATAAAAGGGTGGTTTTAGACTCAGACTCTTGTAGCTAAAGCATACAAGAGCCAGGAGTGGACCTGCTCTCTTCATTCAGCCCCTCTGAAGATCAGGAGCAAGCTCATATAAACCCAGAACTCACTTTCAGTTTCAAAAAGGGTCCTGGCTCCCTCTGAATCTCACCTTTGAACCCTATGGGTTCAAAGAATTCTCAGGAACAGTAAAGCTTTCCATTTTTTTTTCCCATTGAAAGTCTAAACCACATGACTAACACAATATTCTTCTCAAAAGCAATGGAATTGCAGTCGCTTCCTAGATAACCTGTTAATCTACACTCCCTGAGTGATCACTCACATCTCAGCACTCTGTCCGATGGCAGTTATTACCGCAAATGCGCTGAGGGGATATAGCATCTCCTGGGAAGTCGCAAGGCAAACCCTTGCCCAAAACTTGACTGATCACTTCACTTTAATTCCATGAGAATCTAGTAAATAGACTTCCAGGCACCACAGACTCTAAAGTGGTTATCACAAGATGTGCTCATGTTATTGGGCACCAAAGTTTTAGAACCAGCCACTTCTCTCAGAAGAAGCTTGTGACACTGTCCATTTATATATTGTACCAGCCAAGAGAAAAATGAAAGGCCTAGTGATCATAAAATATCTTAAACTGAGAATGGAAGAAAAGTGAATAAAGAAAGGAAACCACTGAAGACCTCGGGTGACAAAGGTATATTCATATTTTAAAGTTATGACCTTTCAGGTGGTCCTTGTTTACTGAATCCAGAGTATCCCAACCTGTCACACAACACGTGTTTATCTCTCACACGTATACTAGGCGTAAGCACACACAGTGACATGATTGACACTGCCTGAGCTCAGACTAACACTATGTGCTGAATATCATAGGATTAAAGTAAAATGATTCCCCAGTCAGACTTACAGGAAGAGTTCTGAGATGACGCCCTTGCATAGCATCCTTTCCCTCCAACACAGGCAGAACCTGTGCCTATGACTGGGTAACAAGTGTGGCGAGAGGATTTTGCAGATGTAAAACTGTTCCCAAATCAGTTGACCTTAAGAGAAGTCGCCCAAAATGGGTGTGACTTTGTCACATAAACCCTATAAATATGGATCTGGAGTTTGGATAAAGGAAACAACATATGGGAAGCACTAGGATTGGGGATGTTGTGCCAAAGCTCGATGTTGGAGAAATAATGTGGAGAGAGAGAGAGAGAGAGAGAGAGAGAGAGAGAGAGAGAGAGAGAGAGAGAGAGAGAGAGAGGAGAGAGAGAGAGAGAGAGGAGAGAGAGAGAGAGAGAGAGAGAGAGAGAGGGAGAGAGAGAGAGAGAGAGAGAGGAGGAAGAGAGAGGAGAGGAGAGCAGGAGAGGGCGGAGAGAGAGAGGAGAGGAGAGAGAGAGAGAGAGAGAGGAGGAGAGAGAGGAGAGAGAGAGAGAGAAGAGAGGAGAGAGGAGAAAGAGAGAGAGAGAGAGAGAGAAAGAGAGAGAGAGAGAGAGAGAGAGAGAGAGAGAACCATCTCCTGATGACAGCCAGGAAGGAATGGGGACTTCAATCCAGGAACCCTCAAGCAGCTACTTTCTTCCAACAAACAGAATGAGCTTCCAAGTGGATGTCTCACTGGGGTATCCAGACAGATATTGAATCCTGGCAGTGTCTTGATTGAGTCTTGTGGTAGCCTGAACAGAGACCATGCTCCTCTGTAAGGACCTTCTGACCTATGGAACAATGAGCTGATGGGTGGATATTGTTTGAAGCCATCAAATGTGTTATCTGTTACCCAGCAACAGGAAACTATCACAATGATGGAAGATGTTGCTCTTCGTCCCTTTAAATGCCCAAGTCGTACATCTTCAAGCTGATTTCCTTAAGCAATAAAATACAGTGATTTTCTACTTTCCACAAACTCAGTGAGCTTCTGGTATTTGTAGAACTGTGTGTGCCAGAATTAGTAAAATGATTGAAATTTGATTCTTTAACAGTTCTTTAAGTCAATGGTAGACCACTGGCCACATAGCATAGAATACAGTGTACATCCGCCTGCATTTTAATGGGCATGTATAACACTTTTATAATAATTTTTTATTATTTACTATCAGTACATATTCAAGTCCTGTCATTGGACAACATGGAATTTTTCACAAATGAATTGACCATTCGTAATGTCTTTTTCTCCTACGTCAATTGAACGATACACTGAGTTTCATCTTGAATCTTGAGTTTCTTTTAGGTATGAACAGACAGCCGTCAAATGTTTATTGAGCCTCTGCTGTGTATCAGACATGTCCACAGACCTTCAGGATATGAAGATGATAAAAAAGGAAAATAGATGCAACTGAAGGAGTTGAGCAGAACTAGCATATGACAATATACACATATCACCACATATATATATGATTACAACATTTATACATACCTAATTATGAATATATGAATAAATATCTTTACTTGTAAAATTAGGATTCAAGCTTCATATACAGAACTCTCTTTCCTCTTTAAGGGTAAACTCCTCTGCACTTATTAATAGTGTTACAGCATTATAAATGACACTTACCACCACTGAGAATTGTCAACTTATTCTGCTAGTGGTTCATCAGGGCAACAGTGTCCACAGCCAGTCCCAGCCAGTCTGCTGCCTGCAATTCTAGCTAAATGCCCACTTCCCCACCAGCCACATCCTTGATCAAGTTTGAGGTTTATTTGGTGTCTTCGTTTGTTTCCTGTGTCTCTGATAAAACCACAAGCCGTGGGCTTTCACTGCTTAGCATGCGCATACTTCTGATTACTGAAAGTCTTCAGTTCACAGAAGCATGGCCTTGTTTTAGCTCCTTGTTGTATACCACTGTATTTGTCGCAGCGAGCTCAAAGCAAGGGAAGGGGATGCAGTTAGCATGGAAGGTAAGAAACGTGACACAGCAAGTCCCAGGACAGCAGAGCAAAGTTGAGGAAGTGGAGGATGACGCATGAAATGCACAGAGATCCGGAGGCTCAGAAACAGAGAGCCACAGCACGGCCTGTGACCCAGATGAAAAAAAAAAAAAAAAAAAAAAAGAACAACGTATGCAACTCCAAAATGTGCTTCCCAGCCGTATTTATCCATTTAAGTGATTCATTTGCCAATTTCCAATTTACCCAAAAGCTTACTTTAATGAACTGTCTCTGAATAGTATAGCAAAAACAAGCGGATCCAACAGCCTTTAAGGATATATTTGCACCATTTACTTTATTTAATTTTTGAATTGCATATGTATTTGTATAACGAATACTAGTTATTTCATTCCTCGCTCCCCCCTCCCTTCCCTGGTAGATCCCTTCTTCTCAACATGACCCTTTCCAACTTGTGTGTTTTCTTGGTGTGTGTGACCTACTGAGTTTATTTACATCTTCTTGCCATTAATGGATGAGAGGTATTTTAAACATAATATTTTTACTAATTCCTGTAGAATTTCATACGTGCATACCATATATTTTGATTATACCCTCCATGACTCCCCCTAACTCCTCCCAGATCCACTGCCTACCTCCCCATTCCTCCCAGTTTCTTTTCCTTTTTGTTGGGGCGGGGGGCTCTGTTTCGAGTCAGTGTTTCTCTGTGTAACAGCCCTGGCTGTCCCGGAACTTGCTCTGTAGACCAGGCTGGCCTCGAACTCAGAGATCCACCTGCCTCGGCCTCCCAAGTTCTGGGATCAAAAACATGTGCCACCACCACTGCCTAGATTCTTGTCCTTTATAAAAAAGAAAAGAAAGAAAGAAAACCATTCAGTCCAATTCTTATTGTTCATGTATTTGTGGACGTCTGTCATCCACTAGAGCACGGACAGCTTATCAAGGGTGACAGAAAACTGCTTCTCCCTCCTCTAAAAGCCATCAACTGTCAATAGATCCTCAGCTAGAGGCGGGGGTGTTGCTGTTTTGACAGGCTTGATCTATGTAAGACATGTAGGCAACTACAGCTGTTGTGAGTTCCTGAGTGTACTATTTCACCCCAGTCCTTCCTGAGTCCTAGCTCTTACAGCCTTTGTACTTCTGTATGATGAGGTGATATAGCTCTCTCCTTAAGGGCCATCCGTTCTGCGTTACTTATCCTGTGAACTTGGGCTTTGGATGCTTTCTGTATTATCTATCTCTGTTGTTGCATGAAGCATCTCTGATTATAGCTGTGTGTAACACTAACCAATGGCTATAGCCCTGAGTGTTTAGAAGGCTGTTTGACAACATGAGCATTTAGCAAAACAATAGCAGTAGGTCCCCATGGGGGCCTATGATCTCCCAGCTGTGGGCTCTTGCCCAGGCTGACAGAGCCAGGAATGAGTTCCTCCCTTGAAACAAGCTTCAAATCCAATCAGAAAGTGGTTGGTTGTGCCCACAACAGTCCTGGCGCTATTCTAGAGGACTTATGTTACTTTAAAACTGGTGGTTCTCAACATGTGGATCGCAACTTCTTTGGGGTCAACCAACCCTTCACAGGGGTCACATATCAGATATGCCACATATCAGATATTTGCATTATGATTCATAATAGTACCAAAATTAGAATTATGAAGTAGCAGTGAAAATATTGTTATGGTTGGGATCACTACACGTGAGGAACTGTATTAAAGGGCCACAGCGTTAGGAAGATTGAGAATCACTGCCTCAAACTAAAAGGCCCTACTAATCCCAAAGTTCCTATGACACTTAGTTTTGGTTGTTAGTTTCATCTGGTCAAGGGAACTGGTAATTCAGTGCTTTGGGGTGTAGCTACAAAGTTGTTTCTAGAAGAGGACAGATGTAAATCTGAACGGGCTGAATGGGAAGATCTACCCTCAATGTAGGGAGTATCTTGAGGCCCCCAAAAGACAGAAAAGAAGAATTATTCTCACTGTACCTTAGAGGGGAACTC
The DNA here is from genome assembly GCF_903995435.1 of Acomys russatus. Classification (NCBI taxonomy): domain Eukaryota; kingdom Metazoa; phylum Chordata; class Mammalia; order Rodentia; family Muridae; genus Acomys; species Acomys russatus. The sequence continues at coordinate 22,652,008 of NC_067166.1, read as the reverse complement.
CCTTCCTCTCCTGCAGTTAAACATCAGAACTCTAGCATCACACAGTCTTTGGACTCCTGGACTTGTCTCTTTGGCCCCCTCCAGATCCTCAGGCCTTCGCTTAAACTGAGTCACACTTCTGACACTCAGAGTCTCCAGCTTGCAGACGGTCTGTTGTAGAACTTGTCAGCTTCCGTGATAACCTGAGCTCGTTCCCCCGGATAGCCCTCTACCTGTCTTTAGTATCTCTGGAGAGCCTTGACAAATGTACTCCAGAAGTGGACTTTGCCCCGCCACCGATAGTTGAATGAAATGACTGGCAGCATTCAACTGACTGGAGAGGAAAGGGAAGCTGTGTTTGTGTGTGGTTTAAAATTGTTTTACCTGTTGTTGCCAATATTTCTCCCAGTTGCTACAGTGTTGATGGCATTTATCATTCTTCTCAGCAATCCACACCTGAGCCCTATGGTAATAGAGGAGGCTCCTAATGAGCCAGAACCTGCTTCCTGCTAGGAGAGCTAAAAATGGTAGCTCTTCAGTTCCCTGGCCCCCTCCACAGCTAGAGCAGGGCTACGAATTATAGCAAATTTATAAAACACCACAAGCAAGACTTTCTAAGCTCCTAACATTTTCTTATGAAAGAATTGGGACTATTATTTCCCTAGACCTAGTTATGACGCTTCCCTGTTCTAACCTTAATGACCTTTCCCTGAAAGCCCCTGTCTGGTACCACCAGACCCTTTTACACCTGCACAAACAGGATGCCTGTCCCTCGCTCTGCACCATGCTGGTAATTAACAAATGGGTTAAGCGAAGTTATAAAACTGGACTTCAAGTACTAAATCACTATGAAAACAACAAAGGGCAAAGCAGTCAACTAAAACATTGTAGAACGTGCTTAAAATCTCACTCAATTGTTATTAACTATACCAAAAAAAAAAAAAAAAAAAGAAAAAGAAAAAAGAAAAAAAAAGCATTTTAAGTGTCTTTAGAAAATCAGTTTTCTGGCTAAATTATTTCCAGTTTGGTGACTTGGACCTGGAACTGAATGAGGGCAAACATGTACAGGGAGCAGAAGGTGAAGGATCAGAAGGGGGCCTCTCTCAGCCATGCTCAGGAGTCTGGGCTCAAACAGCAGCTGGAAATCCCTGAAGGAAGCTGACTTTGTCTGATTGTGTTTCAGAAAGGTCTGGGTACCGCCAGATAAACCTAACGGTACTTATCTGCTTGCAGCAGGGGACATGTTACAGGAGATTCCCAGCCGTCTATCTGTTTGTTTCCAACAGCCAGGTAGTGCAGCGGAGTAGAAGACAGACACTAAGATAGAGACCTTCTGGTTTGCCCTAAGGTTTTTTGACAAAGACATGACTCTTGTCAGGTGGCAATATACACGTTTCTGTTCTTGTTTCCATATAACCTTGCTCTAGCATGAGTAATGGAAATAACAACAACAACAACAACAACAACAACAACAATAATAATAATAATAATAATAATAATTCCACTTTCAATAAGATAGCCTTTTCATGACTCCTGTAGTAAGACCGTTGCATTGGCTATGGGAACACTGTTTTCTGATAACCAGAGTTGATCAGATAGCCACTCTGCAATTAGCTATCGGTGGCTGTGATCTAGTGACACCCGTCTCAGTGTTGCTCCAAGTGTTCCCTCAGTGCCCAGCAGTGCCTCGCCTGGGACACTGGTTAAATATGCCAGTGCTGCTGGACTGTAGATCCCTGGAATTGAAGCGTCTACATGGGCGTTTCATGAGCTCTCTCTCTCTCTGTGTGACTCTCAAGTTAGGGAACCACTGCCCCCAAGCATTCAGGACTGCTAACTGAGCCTGGCTAACTCCTAAGAGTCTGGTCGCATGGGTACGGCCTGGAGCTCTAGGTGGGTGCCCTAAGGACCCAGGGGACTCTAGAGGGACTCGGGGCTCATCTGGTTGAAGTTTCTTGTGCTGCTGGTCCAAATTTAAGACCAGCACCTCCAACATGGGCCTCCTCCTCTTCAGACACTTCTAACTTTCCATTAGTCACCATTACCGGCAGATTTGCCATGAGCCCACCGAGCATCTGTCTGAATTACAGCGGGTTATTTCAGAATGTGGGGAAGATCCTGGAGTGACCAGAGTGAAAGAGCCGCTAAAATAAATCCTGGCAATTAGAATTCACCGCGATCCTGACAAGCTTTTCCTTTTTCGGATAGTCCAGGGTGTATTTTGTATTTTCTTTTCTTTGGAGGAGAGAGAAGGTCAGTGTCTCACCAGGTACCCAAAGGCTGGCTTTGCTCTCATCATCCTCCTGCTCTGAGACTAAAAATGTGCAACACCATAAAAATCTGCTTTTATCATTGTTAAAGGCTTCAATGTAAATGTGGTCTTCAGTTGGCAAAAGGAGAGGGGGAGGGAGGAGGGAGGAAGGGAGGGAAGGGAGAGAAAGGAGAGAGGAGGGAGGGAGAGAGAGGGAGAAAAAAGAGGGAGAGAGAGACAGGGGGAGGGAGGGAGGGGGGTTTTCTCCCTGCTGCAATAGGATAATCAAAGTTATTCCGTCACAGCAAATGTTAGATGGGCTTGAGTCCCAGATAGCCCAAAGAAACCTCAGAGGTGGGAATAGTAAGCTTCCCAACAGAAAGGGGCTTTCGGTCAGGCAGGCTGTCTGTCATTTGTTGACACAATGAACAGGTGGGAGCTGAAGTGAGAGAGAGGGAGATGGGCTGTGAACTACCTAGATTGAGGTCACAAAAGGTGATGAGAGCTCTTTAAGCTAACACATACTGATAACACAAAGTGCTGCCCTTAGTATATAGGGCACTTCAAAAGCCATAATCAAGGCACGAACTGAGCTTTGGACACATAACCTCAGAGGTGACTCCGAACCACTGCGGGTGTGTGTGTGTGTGTGTGTGTGTGTGTGTGTGTGTGTGTGAGAAGAGCACTGCAAGAGGCGTAATCACTGGCCTTCAGCTTGTGACAACGTGGCAATTGCAGGTGGTGAAAGGGGGATTATCAGCTTTCTGGCAGCTAAGAGTCAGGTGGCTCCGACTTTGTAAAGTGGGTCAATATTTGGACAATTGATTTTCTCCCTGTCCTTTCGGTCTCCAAATGGTAAAGGACAGGGCAGAAACTGCACTGGATGTGAGACACCAAAGACAGGCGCGTGAACCTTCACTCACTTTCTTCGGTTACCATCACGGAAAAAAAAAAAAACCAAGATTTCAGATATTAAAACCAGAAACTGAGGGAAGAAGCTGAACTCCATCTGACCCAAATGGCTTTCTTCCTTGGTACACAAGTAAATGACCAAATGATGTGAAAGCATCACACCAAAGAAGGTGATACATTTTAAGTTCAGTCCTGCTAGAGCAACTCCATTCACTGTTTTCAGAATGTGTTTTTACCTAGAAATTCCATATTTGTTGAAAAATTCACTGAGAGGCATTCCTCCTAAATGTTCCCTCTGTTTTGAACTTCCTAAACCATGTAAGCTCATGAGGAATTAACTCACCAGCTGTTTCATGAACACTTATATGCCAGGTAGAGGTCTACTGTCAATTTTAGGGACACTGACAACACATGAATGAAGTCAAACACCTGAGCAAATATTTAATTAGACACACAAAAAAAATGTGGTGTTATGATATAGATATATATAGCTACAGTATAAAGAATTAGAAGGAAGAAATATCTTAGAAAAAATTAGTATAGTGCAGAATATTTTATGATTTCCTTTAAAAAAAATAGCATTAATGAATCATCCTCATTGTGTGTATCCAAACCCCCCACCAATGGGAAAAAAAGGGTGCTTTAATGAAACAGTGAAAAGTAAGAAAACATAAACTTTGAAGAGAAATTTTATTTCACATATGAAAACAATTCATGGTAGAAAAACAATATATGAACAGCAGAGCGCTTCATGGCCATCAGGAGGAATTGTGTTGGTGTGGGAGCCACAGAGCCAATGCCTTGAGGATTCACGTCTTCAGAGAAACTAAGTAACTAACTATAACGTACAAATGCTGCAAACTAAGCACAGAAGGCTGTTTCAAGCACACGGGATCCTAGAGGAGAGAGCTCTTCTGGGAGAATACAAACAGAAACATGACAATAATTATGAGTAAAGTCCAAGCCCTTGAAACAGGAAGCAATTGGGACGCACCATCATCGACAGCAGTGGTTGGCACTAATCAGGCAGGTGTGAATTTGCATACAAGTGTCTGCTTCAGGTAGGGGAGGGCAGCACCTGCAGCCACAGGCACAGGTGTTGGGCATCATTTTGAAAATTTAGCTACTAAATTACAGTCTCCTGTTCTTACCTTCCAAACACCTCTGCATATTAACCTGCCCTTAGCCTCCATCACCTTAAAGAGAGCCAGAAACTGAAAACCAGCTAAGGGGCTATGATCCCCCAAAGACAGCTAATTCCCATTGTTCTCAGCTGTGATCGTGGGACCACCCTCACGTCCACTGAATTAAGCCCACGCAGAGGGGCCTGGGAGACTGCTTCCAGACAACCCCAAACATCTGAATAGAGATAGTTTAAAAGCCTTACTTTGAATAACTCTGCCTTGGGTTGTACAAACATGTACGTGTCGTTACGAGAATAAAACCGTCCAAGAATAAGAGAGTAAAAATAGCTCAACCAGCTTTTCTGGATTAACATTGGTACAGCTTTAGGTTAAATAATGTAAAAGGCCAATCATCCTTTTTATACAAATTGGCAATCAGGGAATTTATATAGAATAAACACATCATCCACCCTTTCAATCTCCCTCCTCCCCTCCCCCACAAGCTTTTCTATGTTTCAGAGGGATCACCGTCAGAGATCACCTACACACCAATGATTTCTCCACAACTGTTTCTACAAGGCTAAATATCAATGCCTATCAATATGAAAAGAGGCACACTCCACTTTGTTCAGAATTAACATGTTTTTTCAAGAATAGCGAGCTATTTTTTTCCACTGAATTTTTTTCATTATGTCTCTTTATTAAACATCAGTGTCATCTGTCACACCTTTTGTCCATTTTTCCCATTTGTCTGTGGTTTTTTTTGTATTGATTTATGGTCATTTTAAACAGTCTGGGTGGTAATTCTGTCTGTGAAGTAATGGTGAAAAGGTGGAGAAAGCAAATAATCACAAATAATTCCTAGGGTGTGGATTTATTTATAAATCCATTTATAAATGAAACCAATCTTTTTTTTAAGATTTATTTATTTATTTATTATGTATACAGTGCTCTGCCTGCATGTACACCTGCAGACCAGAAGAGGATATCAGATCAGATTATAGATGGTTGTGAGCCACCATGTGCTTGCTGGGAATTGAACTCAGGACCTCTGGAGGAACAGTCAGTGCCCTTAACCTCTGAGCCACCAATCTTATAATAACATTTTTATCTCCCTATGATTTTTCTTCTTTTTACTTACAATACCTACTCTGAAGAGGAGATGTTTCCTATTTTGTGCAGGCAGTTCTACCCATCCCCAGCTCTGGTTTCCATTCCCATCTCCAGCGTGTGCCTTCTGAGCATGGGTGCAGTGGTGAGCAAGCAAGCACAGGCTGCCCATCGACCAGGACTCTTTCTCCATCTTCACTAAGTGACTAAATGACCTAGTAAACCAAAGAGGCAGGTTGAAGAAGGGAAGAAATTGTTAGGTTCTGAGTGGGACATGTTAACTTTCAGATTTCTACAGAACAGTCGGCTTTCAATATCCAGCAGAACATTGAAAGTATACCCATCATCACAGCCCAGGAAACAATCTCCCTCATAGACATTTGCAGTGTTTACATCCTGTTTCTGCTATATAATCTTCTCAACCTTCTCCTCGGGATTGGACATGGCCAACAGCAGTTTTTATTCAGAATGTCTGTGACCATCCCCTCCAGACCTTCACAAAATTGATCTTGGTGGAGAGTGAGAGACACAGAGAGTGATGAGCACTGGTGGCCTCGGGACTGTAGCTACCCAGCAAACTCCCCAGTCATACAACTCACAGGCTGCCCCCTAAATACTTTGCACTGGTGTAGCTGCCTTTGAGTCACCCATGCTCCGATAAGGAGCCCCAACAATTTCACTGATTCAATCTACTCACCTTTGACAGGACCCGCTTCTTTACATCTTCTCAAGGAAAGTCATACAGGAATGAGATTGGAACATGGCCACCAGCTCAAAAACCCTTGGTATCGAAGTCCTAGAGAGAGCTGGAGGGATCCTTCTGGTGAGCTCACTGTCTCACAGACCTTTGTTCATCTTTCCCTGTAGTACAACTTGGAACAGATTTTTAAAATGACTCTTGATGCAAACATTAGTCCTAAGCCCCTTGCAAGGATTCCTATCTGGTCCTTCTAGCACTCACTTTCAAACCAATGAATACACAGCCGACCTTGGTGTTATAGCAGCTGCCGTGTGCCCTGCTGTAAGACATTTTAATATTGTACGAATGTGGATGGTTATTAGGTACAATTATCAAGCCCTATTATTAACTCACTTGCTTAACGCTTACACAAACTTTTCTTGAGCCCTTCAGGCCTTTACATCTAGAAACTGAAGCTTGGCAAGACTGACAGGCCTGCCTGCAAGTCATGTGGCTGGTGATAGGTCCCAGACTTAAACAACGTTTGCTGGAGCAAGAGTTCCTGATGGTCATTCAAGAACAAGAACTGTTTTTTTAAAATATATTTTATTAATTTATTCATATTACAGCTCAATTGTTATCCCATCCCTTGTATCCTCCCTCCCTCCCGTTTTCCCCTTATTCTCTTCCCCTATGACTGTGACTGAGGGGGACCTCCTCCCCCTGTATATGCTCATAGAGTATCAAGTCTCTTCTTGGTAGCCTGCTATTCTTCCTCTGAGTGCCATCAGGCCTCCCCATCCAGGGGACGTGGTCAAATATGGGGCACCAGAGTTCATGTGAAAGTCAGTCCCCACTCTCCACTCAACTGTGAAGAATGTCCTGTCAATTGGATAGATCTGGGTCGGGGTTCAAAGTTTACTGCATGTATTGTCCTTGGCTGGTGCCATAGTTTGAGCAGGATCCCTGGGCCCAGATCTGCCCATCGTAATGTTCTTCTTGTAGGTTTCTAGGACCCTCTGGATCCTTCTATTTCCCCATTCTTCCATGCTTCTCTCACCTAGAGTCCCAGTAGGATGTCCTCCCCTCTGTCCCACTTTCCTGATAAGTGAAGACATCCATGGGACATGCCCCTTGGGCTAGTGTCCAGAAATAAGTGAGTATATACCATTTGACTCTTTCTGCTTCTGGGTTAACTCACTCATTATGACCATTTCTAGTTCAATCCATTTGTCCAAAAATTTCAAGAATTCCTTGTTTTTAATAGCTGAGTAGTATTCCATAGTGTAAATGTACCACAGTTTCTTTACCCATTCTTCTACTGAGGGACACTTAGGCTGGTTCCATGTTCTGGCTATTATGAATAAGGCTGCTATGAACATGGTTGAGCAAATTTTCTTGTTGTGTGCTGGAGCATCTTCTGGGTATATTCCAAGGAGTGGAATAGCTGGGTCTTGAGGAAGCCTATTCCCAATTTTCTGATATAGTGCCAGATAGATTTCCAAAGTGGCTGTACTAGTTTGCATTCCCACCAGCAATCAAGGAATGTTCCTCTCTCTCCACATCCTCGCCAGCATGTGGTATCACTTAAATTTTTTATCTTTGCCATTCTGATAGGTGTAAGATGGAATCTCAGAGTTGTATTGATTTGCATTTCCTTGATGACTAAGGAGGTTAAGCATTTCTTTAAGTGTTTCTCAGCCATTCGATATTCCTCTATTGAGAATTTTCTGTTTAGTTCTGAGCCCCATTTCTCAACTGGGTTATTTGGTTTGGTGGTGTTTAATTTCTTGAGTTCTTTATATATTTTGGATATTAGACCTTTGTCAGATGAAGGGTTGGTGAAAATCTTTTCCCAGTCTGTAGGCTGTCACTTCGTTCTGTTGGCAGTGTCTCCTGCCTTACAGAAGCTTCTCAGCCTCATGAGGTCCCATTTATTAATGGTTGACCTTAAGGCCTGGGTTGTTGGTGTTCTATTCAGGAAGTTGTCACCTGTGCCAATGTAAGAACTGTTTTTAAATCCTGAACTCAGGAAAGGAGTCTGAGCTAGAATGTGGGCATGTAAGACTCTTCCAGAAGGTCAAGACTTGAATATTAGACTGGCTACACGGATATTACTATAAAAGGGGCCACCCTTGGTGTCAGGTAGCCATCTTGACATCCTTAACAATCATTGAACAATGGACTCTACGTTTTCATTTTGCATTAGGCTTTGAAAAGTACGCATCTAGGTAAACAGCATTGCCAAAGGCACGTGACTAAGCTGAGAATACTAGCAAGGCAAGAAGCAGAATCCTGGCAAACCCAACTTGGCAGTGTTGGCCAAGATGTAATTGTCCCTGAAGACTGCAGAAAGTAGAGAGAAACCAAATGGAAAGGGATATAGCAGAACACGAAGGAGTGGCTCTATGAGGGGCAGATAAAGCACTGATTCTCAGAATGAGACTTTTGTCTTTTGACAGATTAGCACACAAGAAGCAATGCTGTCTGAGGTCAGTTGGAGGCAGATCAGGAAGTCCCAAGGTGGGACTATCCGGAGAAGACTATCCAGAGACTATCCAGAGACTATCCGGAGAAGACTACCCAGAGACTATCCGGAGAAGACTATCCAGAGACTATCCAGAGACTATCCGGAGAAGACTATCCAGAGACTATCCAGAGACTATCCGGAGAAGACTATCCAGAGACTATCCGGAGAAGACTATCCAGAGAAGACTATCCAGAGACTATCCGGAGAAGACTATCCAGAGAAGACTATCCAGAGACTATCCGGAGAAGACTATCCAGAGACTATCCGGAGACTATCCAGAAACCAAGTTTCGAGCTGCACTTCTCCAGTGGACCGCATCAGGCATGTGCACATTAACCAGACAATGCTGTCTGAGGAGGTACAGTCAGCCTGCAGAAGAAGACTGCTAAAAGGATGACAGAGGGTTTAAATAAGTGAAATTGGGGTTTTCCTTGGAAGAGGGTAAAATGCAGACTTAAAAAAAAAAAGACAGAAGATTTGGATACAAGCAATAGTTGTTCTGTAGGAAGCTGTCTACATTGGGAGACTAGCCACAGGCTTCTCCAGGTGGTCGCTGTGGACCCTCACTATAAAAAAGAGAAGTGGAGGTCAAAACAAGCCTCCCAGCCTGAAGCCTTGGTAATTCAAGGAAGCCAGAGGCAAAATCCAGAGGAGTCTTGGAAATCAAAGTGTACTGAAGAGTCAGACCCTAGAACAAAGCAACTCACAAAAGACCCGCAAAATTAACCAAGTAAGTTAATAAGTCTAAGCCTGCGCTAAATTCTCTTTCACAGACAACTGGCTCAAATCTCCATACAGCCTCTGGATTCTCCTACATGCTGTGTGGCCATGGGGACAGAAATGCAGCACTATTATGTGGCCCAGGTCAGTAGTGCCTCAAGGGGCTAGCCTTCAAGGAGAATTTCTCTTAACTTAGCAGTGACAGCAGCAGCAAATTCCAGGATGATGTACTCCAGACAGGCTCTTCCACACAAGCTTCCATGACGTATCCTTGATGCCTCATAGTGCCTCATCCCTACCACCATAGCCACATCATGACCCCTGAGTGTCTTCCCACGGCTTCCAGCCAGGGTTAACCCTTTCTCCTAGCACCTCACATTGGCCTCTTATTCCCGGAAGCCTGCTGAGTCGGTGCCACAGGTTTCTCAAAGTGAGAACTTAGACATCAGCTGTAGCCTCCATTCAAACTGGAGCAGGAGAAAATGCTAAGTTTATATAGGAAACCATATGTCGAGTGTGTGCGCGTGTGCATATACACACATACGTTCTCACACTCCTCGCACGTGCCATCAGCAGCTTATCTGAAGTCAAATTCCCAAAGGGATGACTCGAGTTGGAAGACCCATCATGAGAAGATGACATGAGTCGTGAGCATCGCCAAAAGCATTAAAATGAATGAGACGGTTCTGCTCCTGGCACGAGGCCACCCTGCTTAGGCTACAGCGATATCGCAGGCCTCCTGGCTCAGCAGCAGCCCTCCGAGGACAGCTGCTATTTGGTGGGTGAATGCATTTCTGGTTGGCATGTGTCCCCACGTTGTTGGATAGCTGAAGTCTGTCATTTACCAAAGCAGACACAGAAGGAAGCTATTCCCAGGGCTTGACTGAAGACATGGCTGACTAGACAGAATCCTTCCCAGCAACTTTATCTTAATGCTATTCACAGTATTTAACTGGGCATATTTCCCCATTCATGTCATTTACCTTCCCCAAGTGGGTGTTTACAATATTTTAAATGTTTAGTGTGGTAAACCACTTTGGAAAATAATTTGTCAGTTCTTAAAAAGTTAAACATAAACCTGCCAGCCTCACTCTGCCACCATCTCTCTCTTATGTGTTTATGCAAGAGAAATGAAGGCATATGTCGACACAAAGGCTTACACAAGATTGTTCTCAGGAGCTTTGTTTATGATAGCAAGCATCTAAAAGAAACTAAAATGTCCATCAGCACAGGAAGGACTGGATAAGCAAATTGTGGTACATGCACATAATGGAATATTATTTGGCAACAAAAAAGGATGGATTGTGGATGCAAAGAAAAAAAAAATCCAAGAATCACAGAATACTTATACTGAGAGAAAGAAACCAGGCTCTCCAACACCCCCTAGAAAATATGAATCCATTTTTCCTGGTTCAATGTATATAAAATGTTAGAAAAGAAGAGCTGATCTATAAGCGTGGAATGAAGCATGACTGAGCACAAATAAAGACGCTCTATTTGTTAACTTGATTGTGGTGATGGTTTCACAGGCATTGTCAACACTTAACAGCTCCACAGTGTTCAATACGCGCTGCCCATTGCAGGTCATACATGGAAAATGTAAACAAGATCGGTGCAAATATCTATGCTTCCCAGGGATTGTTTGAGTAAAGCATTCCGCATTAGGGATATGTTTACCTTTGCCACACAAGCAGGAGGACCTGAGCTTGGATCCTTGGCATGGAGGATGCTGAGCTAGGACCTGGGCATTGAGAACAAACACCCGTAATTCCGGCAGTAGAGAGATGGAGACAGGAGGGTCCCTAGGGCATGCTGGCTAGGTAGTGTAGACCAGACAGTGAGTTCCAGGTTCAATGAGAGCTCTTGTCTGCAAAAAACTGAAATGAAAAGGTTGAAGAAGACATTAATGTCTACCTCCGGTCTCAATCTGTGAGTGTGTGCATGGGCCATCATGTGCTCATACCCACACACGCTCACAATGTATAATATATAATAATTCATAAAATAGAATGTCAGGAAATCACAACGGATGCATCTTTTTGCCTGATCTCCTCATTTCTTCCTCAGCCCTCAGATGGATTTTTTTTTTTTAAAGTGCTTTTATTTTTGTTCAGCTTGTGTTTGGGCAGCCATGTGGTGAGACTGTATGGGTTCAGCTTCTGACAGTACTAGAAGACACAGTCTCACTGCAAACTTCCTGATCTTCTGTCTGTTCCAAACCTTTTTCCTCCTCTCCCACAGTGACCCCTAAGCCTTCTGTGTAGGGGCTGTTTTGTGGGTGGATCAGCTGAGACAGTGCACCACAACTCTGAGTTTTGATTAGTGTGATTTTCTTTAATGGTCTCTGTATATTGCAAAGAGAAGATTCCTTGCTCTGGAGTGAGAACTACATTTATATTTAAGGATAAGGACAAGTGTCTATAATGTAGTTAGAAATAGCTGGGCATGGTGGTGCAGCATGCCTTTAACCCCAGCACTTGGGAGGCAGAGGCAGGCGGATCACTGTGAGTTCGAGGCCAGCCTAGTCTACAAAGTGAGTCCAGAACAGCCAAGACTACACAGAGAACCCTGTCTTGAAAAACGAAAAAGAAATATATGTAGCAACAATAATGGGGGGGGGGCGAAAAAGAGAGAGAGGGAGGGAGGGAGGAAGGGAGGGAGGGAGGGAGGGAGGGAGGGAGAGAGTAGTATTTGTAAAAAAGAGTAGGGGAGAAAGGAAATGGGGAAGTGATGAAATTATAATATCAAAACAATAAAAAATCTTAAAAAGTGCTGTTACCTAATGGGAAAACAAATGGAGCTTTTGCTGGGATTTCAGCTTCTGTTAATATTTTCTTTCCTCTTGAGGTAGGCATTGAAACACTCATATAGCCCAAACACTAAACAAAGAGTAAATTAAAGACGCCATTAGAGGATGATCATTCACGGACAACTCAAGACTAAGGTAGTCTGGGAAGCCCAGCTTGGAAAGAAGGAAGGGATTTATGCCTGTAAGGGAATTAAACCAAAGTAACACAGGAGAAAATGGGACGGTGCGGGATTTGAAGTCCCATGTAACAGATGATTGAATTTTTTTTTTTATCACGTTACTGGAATAGTCTTGATGTGTGGATGGGGACACAGAGGAGGAGGAGGAGTTTGCAGAGGATTCCAGAATAATTTCACAGGAAACTGAGAAGAGAAGGGCACCGCCTTGCTGAACCAGAAAGATGATCCTGGGCTCACCAAGAGTGGGCTTCATGACGTGCCTCATGATGTCCCCACAGAGTGTGGCTCGTGACATTTCAGAACCCCTAATAATGTTATGCTGGTAGCACAGTCAACTACCATCGGAGGGAAACCCATATTTACATTCACTAGTAACAAAGTCCATTCAATCAGCAGATTAAAAACTGAGTCACAATTTGAAAACCGTGTTCACAAGCTTATCGGCCACTATCACAGACACACATTGATGTGTCAGTCATTTGCAATAGTATACAAAGTAACTTCATATCTTCACAACTAACCACAAAATTGTAATCTTTGTAGCTAATGTTGCTTGCAATGTCCCAGGCGCTGTTATAGATACTTTTAATATATTAACCAACTGATTAGCTGACTAATTATATATAAAATTCTGTGTGCGTATGTGTGTGTGTGTGTGTGCGCGCGCGCGCACGCACGTGCGTGTACATGCGTGCATGTGTGTATTATTGGAGTGGCTTATAGGCTGTGATCCAACTAGTCCAACAACGGCCTGATATTTGACTTTCTAAGTAGAAAATCCAAGAATCCATCAGTTGCTGAATGCATTAAGCTGGATGTCTCTGTTGGCCTTCAGATACATTGGAATATTGAAGAAGTAGACTCTAGGGCCAGTAAAGGAATGCACTTGCCAGCAGGAGCAAGGAGAAGCAAGTAGAGAGCAAAAGCTTCCTTCTTCTTCTGTGTTCTTCATATAGGCTGTCCCTGGAAGACGTGGCCCAGATTAAAGGTAGATCTTCCCACTTCAACAAGTCTGGACTAGCTGCCCCTACATGTGTAGTTGCTCTGTCACATGAGTGTCAGTAGATGGCAGAGAGAAAAGAGGCTATGTCTATGCTCTGTGTTCTAACCTATGAACATCTGCATGATTAGTAGCCTAATATTCCCTGAAGAAAGAGAGCCTGAGATGACCAGCAATTGGCCCCACAGGCCTAGACACACTCCTAGGACTGGGAGCAAGCTAGAGACCAAAAGAACCACCTGGGACTGTGGGCCTGGGCAAGAATGAGACCAAGACAGACAACCCTAGCAAAGGGCTGCTTGATCAGACCAGGTGAGGATCAAACCCAAGATGTCCACAAAACCAACTCAATAGGACCAGGACAGAAAGCTAGCCTTAGGATAGGAGCTGGCTTTAAGATAGCATAGCTGGCCTTAGGAGAGGAGAACTGGTCCTTCCACTCATCTCCCATGAAGTGGTGGAGATGAGGGAGAGATATCCTCTTTCTCCTCTCCCCCCTTACCACCTTCAGAAGGTGGGGGACCTAGTCCTGGGGTCATGAGAGCAGGAGAGCTGTCCCTGCCCCTCATCAGCTGCAGCACTCAGTAAAATGAACCCAGTAGAGATGATTCTGGTGGCAGGGGTGTGGGTAAGCTGTCACCCTGTGGACATGAATGTTGGAGAGCTGGCCTGCCAGTTGTCTGCCATGCGGTTACGGGGTGAGGTAAAAATGGCCCCCTTATCTTGCCACCTATGGCAGACAGGAAAGCTAGCTCTGGTGTCATTAGAGCAGGAGAGTTGATCCTGCCCCTCACCTGCAGCACAGTAGAGTTGGTCTTTGACGTACAGTTTGCAGGTGAGCCAGCCCCAAGCAGATCATGAGTGTTGAAGAGCCAGCCCTGCCTCTTGTCTGCAGGGTAGTTGGAAGGACTAGGGAGAGATGCCCTTCTCCCTTCTCTCATCTCTCACCATCTATGGTTGGCAGGAGTGCTGGTCCTAGAGTCATGAGCGTGGGAGAACTGGCCATATCCCTTACCAGCGGCAACACTGTGGAGAGTGGGCCCCTAAGGGAATGAAAGCAGGAGAGCCAGTTGGCTGACCAGGTCAAATACCTCTCAGACCAAGATCCAGGGCTTTGAATTGGCCCACCCCAACATCTGCTCCATCAATGAACTGCTGGGGTTCATGAAGGGCATGGTCCTGCAGATCCAAAACTACAGGAACTCTGTGACACAGGGTCACAACAGGATATCTGAGAGAAGTCCCAGTGAGGTTCCAGTATTGATGGAGAAGCAGAAACCAGAGGCCTTGTGTCAGATGTTCATTGCAATGAACATTTGCAAGCAAAGAAATGTGGACAAAAGTGTATATACTGTGGGACATATTTTGACACACTACAGCTTTTACAATTTTTTTTCTCTTTTGTGAGGGAGGTTGGGAGAGAGTATGAGGGGAGATGAGTGGGATTGGGGTATATGATGTGAAACTCATAAAGAACCAATGAACAACAAAACATCACTTCCAATAAGGGAAAAATTACATATATATATATATACATATATATATATATATGACTTTAAGGTGAGTCTTCCTACTTCAAATGGTTTAATCAAGAAAAAAGTCCCTCATGGGTGTGTGAAGCCACTTGTGTTTTAGTTAATTCCAGATATAGTTGCACTGACAACCAAGAAAGGCCTTTCATCAGAACAACAAACCTAAACCAGCAAACTACAGAGAACACATTTCACCTTGACTTGAGGTAAAGAAGAAAATTAATTTAAAGCACACCCTTAGATGCCTTAAAAATGAACTTCAGTCTCATCCCTTCTATGTATCCCTTTTGTTTATTCCAGTCAGGGTCAAGAAATGAAAGTCATAGTTTCTAATAAGAAAAGTTAGCAAGGTTGCTAGTATAAAAACACGATTCGAAGTCTATCCTGCTCCTATGCACAAATAAAAACTACAATTTTAAAATCTTATTTACCAAAGCAACAAAAATGTAAAATACCCCCCAATAAACCTAAATTAATCTTTATAAGATAGCTATGACAAAATTAAAATATTAGTAAAGAAAATAAAATCCCCCAATAACATATAAGTAAGTATGCCCTATATATAATTAGGAAGACAAAATCATACAGCCAATTTCTCTAAAATATCTGTAAAATGCAATATTCCCCCTTTTGAAGAAACCACTGTAGACAATTTAATATCATTTTTCACCAATACAAAGTACATGCACAAAGATAAATTGTGGAACAAAAGGGAAGGAAATAGGAAAGGAAGGCTTGGCCCACAGCATTGCCAGACTAACTTAAGTCATCAAAGAGAGAAAGGCAGGTGTGTGTGTGTGTGTGTGTGTGTGTGTGTGTGTGTGTGTGTGCAGGAACGGGCTGATAACTAATGAGCAGAACGGAGAATCAAAAAATAGATCGAAGAAACAAAGAGAAATGATTTGAAGGTTTGGCATTAAAAATAAGTCGGAGAACGACAAGCTAGTCAGTAAATGGGAACAAGAGGCAAAGTAAAAGTAAATTCCAGTCTCAAAAGGCAGTTGCGTAAGGAGCAGTACAAAGTTTAAAACTTCGGTACTAAAAGAAAAACTTTGAAAGGAAACGTTGGAAACTACGATATTGGGGAAATATGGAAGGTTCTTTAATAAAGACACAAGGAAAAAGCACAAAACAGACAACCGAACCTATGTTAAGTGCACCTTTGGCCTCTTTTTGATAAGCCCACTGGAGCGGAGTGGCATCTCAACTGCCACACCCAACAATCCCGTTGTTCATGTCATTCCGATTTCCTGGTGTTGCTTAGTGACCTCGTCAAAGAGGAGTGCTATGAACACAAGAGATAGAACCTGGACACGAAGCACAGGTAGTGACCCCCAACAGCAGCGGTTGAGAATGTCTCTGTCTGGGAATGCCAGAAGGGAACGAAAGATGAATAATTACTGCTCATTGGAGTAATTATCTCATTGCTTTAATGATAATGTACTTTTCCATCCCAGAATTCCTGCTCCCAGCACAGTAGCTTTCAGGGTGGCAACCACGCCGCTTTGTAAAAAGCTTGGCTTTACCTTCTCCCTGCCTCCGTTCTACCCCACACCTCCGGCTTCCTTACTTTCTCTAAAGTTCGACTTCCTCAATGGCTGACCTCTAGGCTGGCCTACCAGCGCACGCACGCCCCTCCCCCTTCTCCGTTCTCTGTCTGCTGGCACCGCTGCAACTTACAACTTGCTTGCGCCCCTGGGGTTTTTCTTTTAAACTCTGAGAAAATTGTCTTCAAGTAGAGAAGGAGAAGGAAGAAGAAAAGAAGGAGGGATCGGGATAGATCCTGTCAATCATAAGATACCATAAGGAAATCAAAGCAAGCTACAACGCGGAAATGAGAATGTTTACCTGCACACCACAAACTGGTTCGAAATGGATTAGACCAAGAGCTTCTACTACCTCATAAAGAAAAAAAAGGAGGCAAAATTAATAGTGGCTAACATGAACAATATAAGGAAGAGAAAACCTGGGTGGTCAAAAAAAACTATAAAAAGAGATTCACTCTCTATAGTCTTTGAAACAATGAACAATGAAACAATGAAACAAATTCTGTAGCTAAAGTGTTGGAGAGGAAAAAGCAACTGCGAGCTTCCATTCTTGCTTATGAGACCATACATAAGAGATTCGATGGTGTGTCTAGTGGATCTTTAAAAATATTTTTCTTTTTTGTTTGTTTGTTTGGTTGGTTTGTTTTGGTGGTGGTGGTGATTGTCTTGCATTGCTTTGTTTTGCTTTGTTTTTTGGTTTATTTGAGACAGGGTTTCACTCTGTAGCTCTGGCTGTCCTAGAACTCACTATGTAGACCAGGCTGGTCTCAATGTCAGAGATCTGCCTCTGCCTCCAGAGTGCTGCATGAAAGGCGTGTACCACCATGCTAGGCTATTTTTTAAAAAATGTAAGGCAGATGGAACAGCATACTGAGCATACTGGAATCTAGGTGATAAAGACAAATCTTTGTTATATTTATTACATCAAGTTTTACAGTATTTATTCTCTAAGCTTTTGTTTTGAAATAGTTTCAGTTGTATAGGTTTTACAAAAGCAACTAAGAGTTTCTGTGTGCACTTGGGTCCATATTCCCCAACACAGTCATATAGGCACGATTCAGTGCCAAGATCAGAGACCTCATAACATCCTGCTCATCACCTAACCTGCAGATCTTGCTCAAATATATCTGACTTTGCTAATTAAAACAACTGTGCAGCTTTGCAGTTCACGTCATTTTAGAGATGACTACAAGTTAAGCTGCTGTCATCAGGGGGAAAAAATGTATTCCTGCTCACAGAGAGAGCTAGGAAGATAAATTGCACAAGGGATAGGAAATATTTCTCCTTTTCCTCAAGATACTCAGGGCAGAGAAAGGTCAGATAATTGGATTTTTTTAACTGTTGCTCCTACAAATCTTCATAATTACAAATAGACCAAATAGGAAAATTTTGTAAAAGTAATTTTTTAGAAAACAGGTTTTATGCTTTTCTTATGAAAATGTTAGGACATGAAAAAACATGATTCATTTTTTTCTTAGGATATGAACTTTAGGGTATGGCTTTAGATCTTAAAGTAAAAGATGTGGACTTTGCGGCTCCAAAACCTTAGTGTGTGACCTTCCAAAAAACCAAAAAAGTGGGGGCATTCCTTCACTCCCTTTCCTGCCAACAAACATGTGATGGTCTCTCCCTCTCTCAGACTCTAAAACGTTTTCTCTGTTGCTACAACTGTTGTCTGGGCACTTAATTAAGAGAGCATATGGAATTCAGAGCGGTCCTTTTTGGGAAAGGATTAAATACTATCTCTCTCCAGTGGTTCAAGTGCCCAGACACTAGATTGGGGACCGTTGGATTGTATAAGAATCCTTCACTGTCTTGGTTTTATTGAGTGTGGTGGCCACACCTCAGGAAGACACAGCTCAGGGCCACTAGGCCAGTGCAGGAGAGAGGAGAGCTCAGGTAAGCTCACTGTTCATATGTTGCCCAAGAGCCAAACTCAGCACTCACCTCCACAGATAGCAGATGCCTTCTAGACTGTTCTCCCGGTTTGTTGATAACCCTTTCTTTCCTCCCTCTCCTCCACCCACACGCCCACATACAGATACACACACACATTCTCGTGCGCGCGCGCACACACACACACACACACACACACACACACACACTCTACTTCCCCAGCAAAAGTCCAGTGTGAGAAGCCCAGCCTTGGAAGCAGGTAAAGAAGCCAGCTGGAACACGTTTGCCACCATCCGACTTGAGCAGATAAGGCCACCTGACAGGAGGAGCACAGGTTGAAGCCTGCGTTGTAACGCTGGCAGAATCCTGCCAGCAGCCAGTAGGTCACGGGAAACGCTTCCCCTGTGGCAGCTGGGAACAGTGGACAGAAGGCAACAGTACCTTTCAAAACACTAGCATAGCTCAAGGAGGATTGCCCGTGAAGGCTGCAAACCCAACCTCCAGTGCATTCAGGTGCCGCCGGCTCACGTCATGTTCACTGCTTCTCTGCTCCTTACCAGACCTCAAAATATCTACTTG
The DNA here is from genome assembly GCF_903995435.1 of Acomys russatus. Taxonomy (NCBI): domain Eukaryota; kingdom Metazoa; phylum Chordata; class Mammalia; order Rodentia; family Muridae; genus Acomys; species Acomys russatus. The sequence continues at coordinate 22,633,161 of NC_067166.1, read as the reverse complement.
ACCAAAGGTTCCCAGGGGGGTAGAGATGGGGAGTCTGCATGCTGCCTGTACAGAAGTCGTACCTGCTCCACATCCTGTCATTTCAGGTGGGCAGGGATTTCTCGTTTAACAACTGAGGCCAGCGACTAGCCTCCGGGGACATTGATTTATGCTGGGAAAAAATGCCATAAAGTTGCTCATATCAGAGGCCTTCAAATCTCAGAGGGTGAGAATACAACCAAGAAGTGTGGTTTGGGTGAAAACACAGAGAGTTGAGAGACTGCTAGTTTATCAATCTGGGAATCTGGGGCCCTGGCAGGCTCAGTTCACGTTCCAGCTAAAACACTTTATCTCATAAAGAGTCAAAAGACCCTTATCTCATTCCAACTTTTGAAACTTCATGGAGCCAAGGAGCAGAAAAGGGCATTTTAGGCTGCAATTGGGAAAAGAAAATTTGACACATCTAATGCTATTTCATTCAGCCAGTGCCTGTTTACACTGCATTTAGAAATTAGAGGCATTTGAGAAGTATTGCTAAAACTGGAGAAAATATAACTAGAAATATAATAATTGCCAGTGTGACACACGGATATTAGGCCAATAGGGTAATCACGGTATTTGCTGTCTCCTGCCGCCCTCAGAACGACCACATGAGATAGCAACTGTTTTTATGCCCATTTTATACGCAGCGAAACTGGTGCTTGGATGTCAAAATATTCCCTCAAATGATTCATTTCCAGGGTCCATTCAGCCACGGTTTGATCAACTTTGCCTGTTGTTATTTTAAATGACATGGGCTCGTGTCTCATTCTTTCAGAAGCCTTTCCATCTTCTGTGTCACATTGTCACTTTTTTTTTTTTTTTTTGTCAAACACTCTAGCCCTGCTCTTGCAGCTCTTCTTTGATGATGCGTTTCAGCATCCACCATCTTCGTTGTGCCCTAAGCTATGTGGGTGCTGAAGTCACGTGGTGTTAGCCCATGCTCCTCTGCCTTGACCCCTCTTGCTATTACAGGTACAGGTACCACCCGTTAGACAGTTGCTAAGCTCATACCCAGTGGACTTCACAGCACTTATTTGTAGCTTAAAGAATGGAAAAGATACTTATGAACAACTGGGGAATGTAACTAGTTGGGAGACTGCTTGCCTGCTGAGCCTCATGGTCCAGATCTGATGGCCAGCATTGAATAAAACAGATGGCAGTTTATGTCTGGAATCCCAGTACCCGGGAGTTGGAGACAACAGGATAAAGGCTGTAGTCACCCTTAGCAAAATAATAAACCTGAGGCCAGCCTGAACTACATGAGACCCTGTATCAAGAGAAGAAAGGGGGATATTTTACAAGCCAGTTAATTCATCTGGAGATTATAATCTACTAGTTTTGTTTTGGTGAGAAAGCTTTCAAACTTACATGTTTAAGGTACAAGTTTTTTTTTTTCCAGTATTGAGAATTAAACCTAGGTTCCCCATGCATGGATATCACTCACTCTACCACTTAGCTACATTCTCAACTCACACTATTAGAAGAAACAAGTGAACCAGCATATAATGAGTGGCCTGTATATAAAATGGAATATGCATTTTATAAATCATTTTTTTTTGCCAACCTCTGCTTAATCAACCACAGCTTACCCACAGCTAATGGCCACATCTACTTTCCCTAAGAGGAAGCAACGATTTGAAAAATGAAGATTGACTGAGCTGCAGCCTCTCCAGGGACACCTATTTATCACCATCAATGACCCTGGAACTATAAGCGTTTCAAAATCATTTACAGGAAAGAAATTCATTATTCACAAAACCAGTGTCAGGTGTGTCAAGGATGTGGCGAGGTCTCGCTATTCAGCACTTCTTCTCTCCTGCCTGCCTGTTGCTCAATCAAGTCCATATCTCCAGGATCTGAGGTAGGCAGTCCTCACAGTACGTTCCCAAAGAGAACTATCCACGCTGTCTTCAGGAGACCTGTGACAACTCTTGACTGCTGAGCTCTTTCAAATTTCAAATAAAAGATCAAAACTAAGTTTATTTGCTTTCCCTTGAATTTCTTCAGAGGCCCTGTTGGTGAAATGGATGGATATGCTCACATGGGCAACTGAAGTTTGCTTTGAAGAGATATTATCTATGTATTTTTAATGCAGCCTCTTCTGTTCCTTGTGTGCTATAAAAACACTGTTTCCATGGGCATGTTGAAGCAGGTGTGTGTCCCGTGAGCTGTAAGACATTTGGTCACTAGTATTACTCTTCCCATGACTCTACTTTGGTTGAACATTTTAAGTGTTGATTTCATACTTAAAATGTTGCTTTCTCTGTACTTTCCCTACCTAAAAGTCACTTCATCTAGATTGTCCCAGCAAAGGTATACCAAAGCTGATATCAAGGAGGTTTGGGAGTTGGCTCAGATCTTCCTGCACTAGAATGAGGGCCCATGTGTGGGTGCTGGGTGTGGTGGCTGCATCTGTAAGTCCAGCGCTACACATGGTGGAAGGTGGGTTATAGAGATAGGTGGTCGCAGGGTCTTGTTACTTCAATGAGATACTCTGTCTCAAAGAAATAAGTTGGAAACCAATTAAGGAAAACATACAACACAACTTCATGCCTTTACACTTGAACATGTAAGTCCACCTGCACACATGCACACACACACACACACACACACACACACACACACTAGACAGACAGTGTACATCTTCAATATCCAAAACATATGGCGGGTTTGGCCCACTAAAAGATGAGTGTGCATGCCTCTCATAATGGACCCTATCTAAGGAAGCATACAGAATAAAAATCTGATTTTGTTCATCATTAAAATATTCCACACAAAATATTACCTTCCTGCAACAGACAGAAATCATGCCCTTTTAGAAAGTTGAGAGTGGCATGAGGAAATCTGGAAAAACAGTTAATCATTGGGAAAATGCCTCAGTCAGAACACCTCGGGGACAGTGCTTCCTTAATTACTCACAGCCAAGTGTAGTCTAATTGTGCGTGGTAGATTAGTGTTATGTGTTGAAGGTCTCTACATAGCTCTGTAGTTTAAGGCTATCCTCGACTTGGCCTGACCTAAACTTTAAGAACAAAGAAAGACAGTAGATATCTGGTTTTTAAAGACTTTAAAGAGTGACTCCCACACCCCATGTGTACTAGGGAAGGGGATGGGTACAGCAATATTAAGAACATTAGCTCAGTGGAGCTCTGTGGGTATAAGTTGCAAATGAAAGAAATTTTTCCAGTGGCAGGAAGATATCCATCATGTTATATAAGTGGCATTATAAAACAGATAAAACACAATGTCCAAAAAAGCAATAAGCAAGCCTCCTGGAACTAAGTTGATGCTGCAAAACTCTAGATTATGAATCGTGTTTACACAAGGCTGAGCCTGAAAAAAAAAGTTAAACTGTTCTGAGAAGGGAAACATAGTAAACCATGCGTTCCATCCATCGTAGGCTCACGGAAATGTAGATCTGTGGATTATGGATCTGGCTACCCATGAATGCAAGAGACTCTAAAACGGTACATGATCCTCATCTGTGCAAACTCTTTTGTAAACAGTGTCCAGAGTCCAGCTCCAGGAGTCAGGGCCACTGCTTGCTCACTGCTTGCATTTCTATGTAGTGATAAGCTGCCCTTCATGCTATGCCTCTGCATAGAAACTGCCCAGGCAAGACTCGCAGGGGCCAAGCAACTAGTACAATGGGCCTGGGACATGCAGGAAGCAGTGGTAAGGACCACAGCCTTGTCAAAAGGAGCAGCTGCCAGCCATGCTGCTGAGAGGAAATTGGGGGCTGATTTTATGAGAGGAGCCAGAAATGTAGGACTTTGGTGTAAAAAATATTCCTTTTTTTTTTTTTTTTTTTTTTTTAGCATACTAAACTAACTCAAACGTATTAAAACACTACATACAGAAAGAAATCCCAGCATGTCTCCTAGGTAGAGCTGGGGTTTGTCCTATCAATATAAGATCCTTTCTTTGGCCTCTAAAAACATGATTGGGAAATAATTAATGTTCCTCTTGTGATGAGGAAGGAGGTAAGGGTGACGACCTCTCATCATGGGTTTGCGAATCATGGGTCATGTAGTAGGGTGAGTGATGCCCCTGCCCTGCAAGAGATAGATCCATGTTCGAATCTGTTGGGCCTGTGGGTAGAAGTTTATTTTGATAATGATCTAGATGTAATTAAATCAAAGTCGTTTGTATGAGACCACCCTGAATTACCTAGGGAGGCCTTACATTTAACGGCCTTATAGAGAACACCCGGAGGACGGACTGAAGAACATGGGAACGTTTGGACTGGGCAGAGAATGGTTACAGGGTCTCAAGTCACAGTACACCCCCAAAGCACCAAAAGCTAGGAAAAGCACAGGACACAATTCCGACTGGCACCTTCAGAGGGATCATAGCCCTGAAAATGCTGTCACTTTGTCCTTCTGGCTCTCAAAACTGTAATGATAAAACTGTAGCCCTATTGTTGCGAGTCTCCAAATTTGAGGTCATGTTTTATGGCTGCTACAGGAGGGTAAGAAAGACCAGTAGCAGCAAGCCTCTTTATGGGGTTTTTGTAAGCAAACCCCTACCACCTGGTATGCAAATGTACCCCCTTTATTAAGAAATTATGGCCCAAACTATAAAACAGCTTCTCCATTTAAACTCGAGTCTTCATGACATCATTTTAAATAAAATGTTCATGTAACCCAAGGGAACTGATAAGCTACAGAGAATAATGTCATTCAGGGGAGAGTTACACTGAAAACCAAGCATGCCTTGGCTGCTAGGGGTCTGCACTAGGAAGGCAGCTCAGTTAGGAGTGTCTCTGAAGTATGATCATGGCAGTTACTCTTTCTTCCTTTCTTCTACCCTAAATGTCAGGACCATCACTGAGACCTTTCTAATGGAGTCAGAGGCTGTTGAGGCAATAGCCTGGCGTGTCATGTGCTTTCTCACCAAATCGCGTAGGACCAGAATTCACCTCTCCTTTAAGTCCCTATAGGCCTTTCTACCTTGTTTTTCAAAATATAACATATTGTTATTCTTTGAGAGGTTCGACCGTATATCCATCATATTTGGAGCGTATTGACTCTTTAGCACCTTTTAAGGCTTCTTTGTTCATCCAACATATGTTGTGTACCCTCTCTTTTTCAGTCAGTGTAGACCTTAGGATAAAAAAAGTGTCCATTTTCTCTCAAGGAGCTTGCTTTTAAGTAGAAGAGGAAGGATGGAGCAAGAGTCATCGAGGCAGACGATGAATGCTAGACTAGAAACAAGCACACCGTGCTGGTTTTGTCATCTTTATTGTTTTGCTGTTTGTGGGGCTACCGATCAAACCTATGACTCTGGACATGCTGAACAAGTATTTTAATCCAGATCTCCAACCCCACAGCTTCATAGGCTGAAAGAAAAGTGTTGGTTGTGCAGTTAATGTTGTTCCTGTGCTAACTGCTCTGTTGGTAACCTTGTGGTACCTCCCTGCCCATCAGGGAAAGACTGATGGAGAAGCACTCTTCTGAGCCATCTTCTCTGACCACACATCTTGTCCCATCTTTCCACTGGCCCATTGTTCTAACTACTATATTTGTGTTGATGTTTGGTTGCCTCTCCCACAAGCCTTGAGACAACAGAGCTCTCCAACGGAAGAGGTCTCACACCTGTGGTCATGTTGGTTCTACACAGAAGTTCCAAACACCAGCTTTCAGCCTTTGAATGATTTTATTCCTCTAGCCCTTGATTTTTTCTTCTGTACAATGAATATCATGGGAAGACTTCATTGAGAGACATTGCCAATAATAAGTAAAGTTTAAAAAACATGGAGAATATATTTGTTTAGAGTAAGGAAGTGATTCCTAGCTGTAATTTTATTATAAACTTTGTATTTACAGGACGAAACCCTCCTCTGGGCATTTAATAGGCTTGCAAGAGTGTCTAATTTGAATATAATTAAAATGACTTGAATAGGTTCAAAATACATTGCTTCTACTTTGATGTGTCACCACAGGGTCTACGTGAGGTCACCACCAGGCAAGTATGGGACAGTCTGAAAGAGATAAACAAGGAACCCGCACCAGGTGCGAGTAGTAGAGGCAGTTCCACCAAGAGCCCAAGACGACATTTTGTGACTCAGCGTCACTCACAAGTCATGAACTTTAGTTGGTGTGACAGTCTGGCCTCTGTCTAAGCATCTCTGTAGTTTGATCTGACAAAGATAGGTCAGATATGCTCAGAGGCCATGTACTGTCAACTTACAGACATACTTGCCCCCTGGCTCCGTTGTCTCAGAGAAAGAGACATTCCAAGCTCAGCTAGAATATGGATGTAGCCAAAGCTTCAGAACCTTACCAGCAGGTCAGTAAAAGGAAAGTTTCAGGACAATTTAGAATTTGTTCAGTGATTTAGGTTTTCTTTTTTTAATGTGAACTATGAAAAACATTAAGATGTGTAAAGACCCAAAGTCAAGAAGCCACAATGGCTCCTCCCCTTGTTGCTCTACCTTAGCATAAATGGAGAAAGCCTCTAAGTTCTTACACTACAACACCACAGGATCATTTCAACACAAAGAGAGGTCACAGTTCCTAAGATGGCCCTGGATGGCTAGGAAAGAACTTAGGTGTGGGCAGCCAGGATGTGAAACCAGCCAAACTGAGGCTGACTGGTCAAGGTACTGATGTTTCATGTCAGAGAGACTCAGAAAGCTAAGGGACACTGCATAGATTTGCCAGGAGAGTGGTGGGGTTTGACCCATGTTGGGGTGACTGTAGATATACACCATATTCCAGATGAAGGCTTTGGGATACCCAGTGAAGGAGACCTAAAGAAGGGGTCACCATCAACACCTTGAACCAGTAGTAAAAGTCATTTCAAATCTTGTGCTCAACTCTAAGACACTCCCTTTTCTTATGCTTGGAGAATCCACTGGTCTCTTCATAAGCAAAAGTTGCTTATGCACTTTTCAAAAGTTCCATACCTGCCTAAGAGTTTGTAACAGGGCAGTATTGATACCTAGTTTGTTCACTGGGGAAAGAAGAGACTGCAGTGGGGAGGGCTTACTGTATGGGTGCTAGTCACAGCGACTGACAGGAAAGGTGGCTTTATGTCACACATCAATGTGCCAACCAGAGAAGAGAAATGTAAAATTGAATTGAATTTTAAGCTAGTGTAAAATCTTGGCAGAAACCATTTTAATAAAGACCCAAAGAGAACTTATAAAATGATTCTGTACGTCAAAATATAAAATGTAACACGGCAGACTTTTATGTGTCTGATTTTGTGTCTGGGCAGGAAGAGCATGACCTCAGAATCTTTGGGCCCTGGGCCACGCGAATCCTCAGGAGCCTGGCTTATGGCTCAGAAAAAAAGTGTCCAAAGTTCCTCTGTAAAGCCACTTGGTGTCCTTTGGTCAGGTGTATTTCTGCTTACCTCCCGCAACGTGGCTGCCTGGGTAAACTGAGCAGGTGTGTCCGTGTGAGATAGAGAAATTTTTTACCTGGATTTTCTTTTGATGCTTTTCCAACTGGCCTTGAAACTCTCAGGCATCATATTTTTGGGGGCAGATGAAGTAAACGTGTCTGCGTTTGGTGGTGTTGGCTGCTGTTGTTTCATCCAGCGGTGATTCGCAGGATTTGCCCATGTGTCTGAGGTTTGGATGGGTGATGTGTCTCATTTCCCTGACTTTTAAGTTCCCACTTAGCACATGTCTGCTCTGCTCCCCTTGTCTCACTGGGTCCTTCATTTTGCTGCCAGGAGTTAGAAGTACAACAGGCGCGTTGTCCTGGGGTGAGTCATTGTGGGATCTTTTGAGCAGGGGTGTTGTTGCGGGGGAGGGGGGTGGGCGGAACGGGGGGGCAGATCAGAATGAGGGAAGGCATCATCAGTGGGCTTTGTCAGGCTAGGGTGTTTATCTGATGTTCACTTCTGTCCATTGTCAAGGAAACACTTTGCCAGTGTACTCATATCTGAGAAATAAAATGCACCAGTGTGTTGTTACACGCATACACCACCATGTCTGAACTAACTCTTGACGCATCAAATATTTCGCCGCCTCAGCTCTCGCTCATGTGCTGTTCCCACAGCCTATCCAGTTCCTTTGCTTAGCAGAATTCTGCAAAACGCGTACTATCTGTTGCTGGAATTGTCTGGCTCATGGTGTGTCAGTATTGATTTGTTTCTAGTGGTAGCTTGTCCTAAAGTGTGAGTAGAAAACAAGTGTTTTTGTAACAAATTGTTAAGTAGTGCACTCCATAGGTGGGAATTCAGAGGGAAGGCCTAATTCAGCAATAACAATGCTCCCCATCCCCCACCACCAAAAAAAGCCAGTCACCAGCGGTGACAGAGGTGCCATTTCTCCTTCGTGGTCCTTTAAACTGTTGTTGCCCCCCAAATCTTATTTTATTAGGAATCCATCTACTACGTGGCCTTTCCTGACGGGTTTTTTTTTTCTTTTCTAGTTCAAGCAGTTTCTAAACAAAAGTCGGTTATAGTTCCAGAGAAAAACAAGCATCAAAATAGATTGATACCCAGTAAGTGAGAATTTAGGATGGTTCAAGAATGACGAGGGCCTGAAGCAAAATGGTAAGACTGACTGTATCCAGGAAACAAAAGAAAAGAGGAGGTGAAAAATGACCTCAGGGTCCTGATTGCTGGGTGGATGCTGATGGCCTAAGACAAGAAACATGTTGGGGTGTAGGGAATAAAAACTGCAGCTCGGCTATTTTGAAGTTGAGATGTTGGTAAGACACTGAGGCGGGCGTCCACTGAGGCTAACAACGTAGATACAGAGACAGGGTTGTGCTCTGGAGGGGACCTGTGCTAAAAGGGAAGGAAATTGTCTTCAAGGCAAGAGGAAGCAGCCTACAGAGAGAGAGGCTCTGGCCTCCTGTCACTTCACAGCTGCTGGTGTTGTCTCCAGTGGAGGCCGAGAACTCCCATGGAGCTAGGATGTTGCCCAGCACAGCACCGTGCAATGGCGATCCATTTCCCACTAGATTCAGACAAAGTCTTCCAATCCCTGTAACAGAGCCACCAGCCTTCCAGAGGCGAAGGTTTGACAAATATTGACCCAAGACACCCAAAAGAAACACCTAAAAGTCATGTCCTGGATAATGCATATGTAATAAGTACAAATAAAAAAATTTTTTTAATGTTTTTTACTTGGGAGTCCTGTATCTAATCTCTTTCTGAAAGACATCATTTAAAATCTCACCCTCTAATCAAAGGATCCAAGTTCCTTCTATTAAGAAAAGCTGAAATATAAACAAAGAGTGAGATGAAATGCTCTTCATTTTATTTATTAATGGACCAGGCTATATAGAACATAAACCTGGAAAGAAAGTCTGTAAGAGAAAAAAAATGAATAGCAGAGTTGGGAATCTAGAAGTAGATTTAGTGACGTACACAACTTGGACAGCCCATCCCTCCCCAGCAGTGACACTGTCCTTGATGAAGTTTCTTACCAGAGATAAAGAAACTTGAAAATGATCAGGACAATCTCAATGCTTTCCCTTCCTTCCTTCCTTCCTTCCTTCCTTCTCTCCTTCCTTCCATCTCTCCTTCCTTCCTTATCTTTTTTCTTTTTTTCTTTTCTTTTCTTTCTTTCTTTTTTTTTTTTTTTTTTTTGTTGTGTTGTTGTTGTTGTTGTTGTTGTTATTGTTTTTTCAAGACAGAGTTTCTCTATTTAGCCCTGGCTACCCTGGTACTCACTTTGTACACCACACTGGCCTCAAATTCACAAAGATATACCTGCCTCCCAAGTCCTAGGATTAAAGGCATGCACCACCACTGCTCGGCCAGGCCAGTATTCTATCATTGTCTTATTATAAATGATATAGATTCTCATCAGAAAACACAGCAAAATGACAAAATAAAATTTATAAACGTTCATAGTTTTCCCCACCCAAAGATAGCTCGTGTAAACACTTCACTGAATAGTTTTTCCATTCATTCTAGATAGAAATTAAAAATGACAGGTATAGGTAACATATTGTAGTTATCAATATTGTTCTATTTGTTATGGTCTGAGTGTGAAAGGCTCTACACCGGTACCTGTATTTGAACACACCATGCCCTGCTGGTGGCCCTGTTTTAAGAACCCGTGGAACCTTTTGGAAAGGAGACCTAGCTAGAATACACTAGGCCATAAGTGGAGGGTTTGAGCATTATAGGCCCACCCTCCTTCTCCCAGAGATCTCTACTTCTTGATCTGCTGAGGTGTGAAGAGGCATGCCACAAGGTCCCACAACCTTGAAGGATGCTGTCCTCCACCACTCCTTCCTCCCCTTCGTGTCCATTAGTGTATCCCCTGAGCAGAGAGCTAAAATAAAGCCACCATCCTTGGAATCGCTTCTATCAGATATTCAGTTTTTCAAAACCGAGAGAAATGAATGCGTTTGGAGATAAATACAAACGCAGTTATGTTTATTATACATGACTGTTGGCATAGCTACTGCACACAACTACAGAAATTATTGAGAACGAGTATTTTATTTTATTGGGTGGAAAGACATATTCATGATCTGCCTTCTGCAAATTAAGACCTACCTTGCTTCATCATTCCCCACTTAGGATTGAAATCCCCATTGGGTGTTCCCCACCAGGCCTGTCCTCTCTCTGCACTGTGCTTCTCCAGTGAGCCATTCCTCTGTGGGTAACCCAGTCCAGGAAGACCTCAGATTTTCCTACCACAAAGAACTGGCTGCTCCTTGTGTTTGGGCCGAAGGGAACAAGGTCTGCTAATGTCATGCTGGTACATCCAAGCAGCCACTGTGATTTCCTTTCACCCTCTTGGACTCAGGCATGACCTGCAACATCATTCCTAGTGGCAAATATCCTTCCCAAAATGGAACTGATTGGGGTCTTGGGTGGGATGATGAAAATACTACTATGCACAGATCATAATTGAAAGTATTATTTATACCACTGAAGACATGAGAACCAACCCTTGAAGCAACTCTTTGAGGCAAATCCTACTGTTAGCCCAGCTTACACATGAGGAACCCAAGGCTTAAAAAGATATCTGAACTTTGGCTCAAGCCCAAAGGTTGCCTGACTCCTTACTGAGAATCAGGCTATGCTGCCTCTGTTGGGGGGGGGGGATTCTCACAGTTGGGGGAGAGTTTTTCACAGTAGGAGGAGGTGAGGGTATTAGGAAACTCTCGTGGCATGAACTCTAGACCCTACATTCTTCTTTCCCAAGGTTTCAGTTCTTTCTGGCTAAGAAAGAACTATTAGCAGTTCAGCAGAAGGATCTCTGAGCAAGCAGATTAGAAAGCTTGCGCGCCACTCACAAGCATGTGTCCATGACAGAAGCCGACGAGAAGAGCTTCGTCGGCTTAAAATTACATGATTCTCCCCAGGATGGCTTACAAGTTTGGCTCTATTTGATGACTACTTTGTCTTTGTATATCTGATAGGGTGCATGCTCCTCTTCAGGGTGCTGAAAATTTCATTTGTAGAAGGCTGGCTTGGCTTTACCCACCTAGAGCACTCCTTCCCTCTACGGAAGACTGAGCAATTACGCTGAAAGACTCTGGGTCAGGCTCACGTGTAAATTTAGTCTATTGTTGCTGAAATAGATTGGGTCACAACAAAGGGCTTCCTATCCTTAAAGATAATTCTTCTTTGTTGGCTATCTTCTGAAGTTGAGGTTTTATTAACGTTGCTTCTGATATCCTTCCTCCTCTCCTATCACGGGATTATTTGCAGACTGAGATTGGACTCCATTGTTCATGTTTGGGTAAATGTAGACCTTGTTCTCTGAATCTTGGTTTGATAAGGACTAACAGAAAATTAAAAAAAAAAAAAAACTGAATAAGGAGTATAAATCTTGGGTCACTTGGCAACAGAGTATCCAAAGTGGAGTCTTGAAGCATGTAGCATGTAACACACATATGTCACAAGTGTTCATGTAATAATGATTCCATGAAGATGATTCATGTGACTCAATTATGAGGGCAGATGCTGGGGCATAGTTATCTAAGGCATGCCATTGGAAAGCAGGATGTAAAAAGCACAGGTGACAGGTGGAATCACCATTTTCTACATTATATAATCCTGCACAGGTGGTGTCAGCAACACAGAAAGATTAGGCATTGGTCAGGAAAGGAGCAGCTCTTTCATTGTAGCTGATAAGGAGGTGGAGTGGTAAGGTATGCCATAAAATGGAGCCCTTCTGCTTCCTGTCTATCATCTGAGGGGCCTTCATTGTTCCTGTGAGGCAGGGGCCAGCAATGATTGCAAGAGCAGCTTAAGAGACTGGAGAGTGCTCATCTGGGTGGAGAAGAAGACTAAAGAAGAGCAGATTTTTTAATGATACACATTATCAAAAGGACAGGGTGGGATTAGAGGGTCCTAATTGCTTAGGGGCAACAGTGGATAGTCAATGAACAAATTAAAACTAGCAAATAACCAGGCTGGCCCAAGGCTGGAGAGTGGGGAGGCAGATGCCACAGAAAGACAATGGCTGGTGATGGATTCGTGCCCAGTCTGGATAAGAAAAGAACCAAGGCCACAGCTAAGGATTGTCAATCAGGAAAGAGGGCCTGGTAGGCTGAAAGGAAACACTTGCATTGTAAGCACAATACGAATAAGGACAGAAGAGAGCAGAAAGGTTAGAAGTTGATGAGCAATTGGTAAATCATACCTTAATGTGTTAGAGGAGATAAAGTTTCAGTTATTAAAACCCAAAGTGAACCTATCAATGGAAGCGGCCAAAGAGAAGTGACCAAAGTGACCAAAGAGAAAGAACCTGAGGAGCTAAAGATGCTAGCACCTGGAAGTAAGTTTATTTTTTTCAAAAAAAAAAAAAAAAAAAAAAAAAAAAGCAAATTTTCGGCATCAAAAATACCTATGTTGATGCCCATAGCTCTTTTTTTTTTTTTTTTTCTGGTAATATCTTGTCCTTATTTTGGTGGTATAGCTCAATTCCAATGCTTGCAGAACAAGAATGAAAACAAATATGTAGGCAGAAACCTGAAAATTCTCACTGACTATGGAAAATGGCCAAACCCATGTGGCCAGCCTAACGTCTTCATGTTATGACAATGTGTGCTTGTCTCATCCACTCTTCTGAGCTATTTATGTCTTAAAGAGAAGTGTGTGACTTGCTGTCTGGGTATCCAAGTACAAAATGCCCACACAGTCTCATGGATCAATAACGGTGTTGAATAGTTCCACCACTCCCTCAGATGTTCATATTCTGTGTACATAAAAGCTTGTGCTGCTGATGCTTGGATGTCCATATATAATTGTACACGTGCTGTTTCAATCTCCTTGCAAAAAGCTACAAGGTTTCGGATTGCTTGAGAGAGGAGGTTTAGATGACATTGGAGACAGGGACAAATCTCCTATAGGCTCCAAACTTCCCCCTTCAGTGCAGGACCCGGAGCGTAACACATGGCAGTGAACCCCGTGTTAGAGAGCTGGCTCACTGCCTTACAAATGATGTGTTCTGACCACTAACATTGAAAATCACCAAAGGCCAGCATCACATTAGACCAAAACCATGTCTGTACCTTCAGATCCCCACATAGACCCAGTGTCCTGTCAAACTCTTCGCTTTAAGGTTAATTTACTACATAATTTTTTTGTTCTTGTGAAGGCACGCACTTGAATTAATTCACAAGTAATTTACCTCCTAGTTGGGAGATACTCGCTATATTGTAAGATAATGTGTTCTGAATGCTGGTGACTTCTAATCCAGAAATGAGAAGTGGTGTGGTTTTGATAGCATTCCACAGACTGTTCCTAGCCAATCTCTGACATTGTTGAAGGGTTGGAAACACTTCCACTCAGTGAAGGGACATCGTGACAAAAGAGCAAAATTCTTGTAAACACTGGAAGGGCAGGCCTGGGCTGGACCAGGCCAGGCCATCTTCCCCTTGGTGAACTCTATGTTTGGAACAGAGCGAGGAGTACCAGGGCAGGGGCAAGCCTTGGAGCATACATCAAGATTGAGGGTTTGACAATACATATTTTTGGTGACCATCTGGGGATTAAATTAACATATTTAAAGTTCAAAAGGGAATAGAAATTCATTACCAGAATGGGAGAGGTCATTTTTTTCCTGGATGACTCCCAAGCAGAAAATTGAGAACAGAATTTGTTGCAGTAAAAACCCAAAGGGATTGTTTTTCCTTCAAGGAAGCCAACAGATGTTTGTGTTCTTTGAAGAGCCAACTCTCGGTTAACCAGCACTTGGGCACTTAGATTTTTTGGTTATTTTGCTTTTCCTTTTTATTTCACAAAGCCTGAAAGAGCATCTCTCTAATCTGTGCTTGAGGAATTTTTTCAGTTTTTTTTAAAGACTATCTATCATAAGTTGATCGGAGCAAATTATGTTTACTTCTTGTTTATTAACTTGTCCTAAATTTCTTCTCATTATTTCCTTTGTGCCAGCACATAGGTGCATCCTTAGAGCTTCCCACTTTCCTCCTGGCCCTTCTGCAGTGCCAAGTTATTCCCAAGCAACCTCCAAAGCACCCCTCTTTGTGTGTCACAAATCAGAAATTAGGTATAATAAAGGAATTCTTAGTGATAGGAGGAGACATAGTCCTGAATATAACAGAAGTCCTAAATCACTGAAATGTTGTCTTTTCTAACTTAAAGCTTCTGTGTGCATGTAGTGTGTGTGTGTGTGTGTGTGTGTGTGTGTGTGTGTGTGTGTGTGTACGTATATAGCACCAGACAGTAATGTCGTTCAGTTGTACTACTCAATCAAAAACTTCAAGTCCCATGATCTTGTAGTCCTCACGTGATCGATATATCCCTATGAGAAAGAGGAAAAGACAGCTCTCAGGCCTTTTCACATCATTACTTCATTCAATTTTCTCTGTAATATGAATAGGATAATATTAGCCTCGCTAAACAGATGACATCACTAACGTGTAAACAGATTACTAGCTCTAGGTCACACCGTTGGTGTTGGCGGCCAACCGTGCAACTTACTGGTGCCTGGCACCAAAGCCTTATTTGTATTACACCTTTACCTCTCCCTCAGTCGAGAAAAGATGTATGACGGCTTCAAACATTATTCAACCAACGTTATTGGCCAGTTGATTTTTTTATGT
This sequence comes from Acomys russatus, assembly GCF_903995435.1. Lineage (NCBI taxonomy): Eukaryota > Metazoa > Chordata > Mammalia > Rodentia > Muridae > Acomys > Acomys russatus. The sequence continues at coordinate 22,618,135 of NC_067166.1, read as the reverse complement.
GACTATGGGATCTCAGGAATCATCTAATTTACGAGCTTTTGAAATGATGACCACAGTAGTATCAAGTCAGAAAGAAACCTGGAAGAAATATGGAAGAATGAAAGAATGAAATGTAGACCATGTCTACATTTGACTACGAGCTAATGCTGATTTGATACGGCATCCAGAAGTAAGGGAAGTGTGGGCTTTGTATGACCCAGAGCATGTACAACTCAGAGCACTATACAGAAATGAACCCAAGATTCCTGGTGGTAACAAGGATGAGTCAGAAGTGAGAGGGAAGGGAAACTCAGCCAGCTAACCCTTTTGTTATGCTATTGAGGAAGCTGCTGATGTGACAAATTGTGATGTCTCCCTGTGACAGCTTCTCCCCAAAACTGACAATTTGGTTGAATAAGGAAGCTGAAGACAAGGGCAGTTGAACAAACTTGCTTAAAGTAAACCCAGCCATAACTATCCAAGGACTATTTCTTCATTTATCTGTTTGCTTTCTGTTGTTGTTTTTTGTTTGTTTGTTTTGTTTTTCCAGACAGGTTTTTCTGGGTAACCCTAGCTGCCCTGGAACCCATTCTGTAGACCAGGCTGGTCTTGAATTCAGAGATTGGTCTTTGGAGAGCGGGGATGAAAGGCATGGGCCACCATGTCTAGCACTGTTTGACTATTTACCCGCCACTGATACCAAACATCAGTCGTAGGAGATTTCCTCAGCTTATTAGGCTCTGTGTTTGATTTAGTTACCTGATTTAATCATCACAACACACTTCACAGCAACATCATTATTCTAATTTTGCGCAGGAGGAAATCAGTTCTTGAAAGGATCAGGTAATTTGCCCATGGTTAAATAAACGGAAGAAACAGAGGAAAAGCCATGTATGTTGACTCTATCTGGAACTCTTGCCATGTTTCAGAAAAGAACATAAAGTCTACTATCATCACATATTTTCCCCTGAGAAACTAAGATCTTTAACCAGTATCAGCAATCTGCCCCAGATCCCATAAATACTTCCTGATAAAGCAGAAGCTATATTCCCAGTTTCATAGCCCACCACCACCATGACACTGCGCACTGCGTTTTTTGCTCTCCTGCCTTTTCCTTAGACGTCACACAATTTGCCTTAAGATCTTGAAAGCCCAATCCAGACAAATCGGCTTTGCACTGGCAGCTTCTGTTGCCCTCTTGTACAAGTTGCAGTCATAGTCACCCACTTGCTCCGACCCCCCCCCCCCGCAAAGGCCCAGTTTTATAACCAGACAGTGAAACTAAATCTGAAGAATGAGAGAAACCAGGAAATAAACACCCACAGGGCAAAACCCTTAGCCTTGTCGTTTTACGCCATCTTGGTTCTTCCCTGGGGATTTCTGTATCTGCGCACTGAGTTTTGTTTTTTTTTTTTTTTTTTTTTCCTCATGTATTCTTTAAAAATCTCCTTTGATGGAACAATACAAACTGTCTCTTTGTCCCCCCTTTGCCCCTCTTTCCTACGTGGCACCACAAGACCCCAGCGTTGGCTCACCATGAGTAAGCCCCTCCACCCCTGCCCCCTGTGCAGAGCTCATAACCTGCTCTAACACTTAGCCTACAGGCCCTGCCACGTTTCTGCCTCTGTTGCCCTTTCACCCTTTCCAGAAGGTCAGAATGGGGATTCCAAGATATTTTTATCCTCTAGAGATATCAAGAATTCAGAGAACTAAATTCATTTAAATACTTTTTAGACATGACCTGATCACTTTAATGTTGAAAACTATGGAATAAAACAACAGCAGCAACAACAAAAACATCCTACATCTCAGAAATTGGAAACATTTTATAACTAATGGAACAGAAGAGAAATCCGATCAGAAAGCAAGAACGAGGCTAATGTGCTCGTAGCAGAAGCTGTAATAAGCTGTTCAGGGCTGACAGAAAATTAATATTACATTGCTAAAAAGGAAAACTTTAGACACAACCACTTGAACAGAGTGTCATGGAGCATTAAAAAACTCCGAACCAGACAGCACTTAGGATGACAGAAGTACAGAGAACTCCACTTAGTGTGAACAACAGGCTCTTAAACACAATACAGAAGCAAACTACACTGCATGGGTGCATGCAGCTCTCCAGTGGCTTTATTTGGTGCCAGCTAATGAAAGTCCCAAGACAGAAGATAGTTGGTGCTTTCTCATTGGCTAAGCGTAAGGTTTGGTTTACTGGTTATGTCCGAATAGGTTTGTTTGCGTGCATAGGAACCCAGAACGCTGGAGAGCTCTCAGCAATATACCCAGATGATTAATTAAGTCAATAAGATAAGTAAGAAACAAAGAACTGCTTCAGCAGCTTATGAAATAACCTACCAAAAAAATCCAGTATAAATATAAAGGAATCAGGTAATTAATTATAAACCAAAAGTATGATAAAGCAGAAGAAGTAAATCAGAACAAAAAATTCATTAGAAGAGGGAAGCTGCTAGCTAATCTTATCAAGACCAAACTAAAGTAGGCAAAAAAACACATTTGCTGGGACAGAGGAGAGGGAAACAGTCAGTCCTTCAAAGTAAATACAAACAATAGTAATGTAAAAGTAAAAAAATAAAAATAAAAAAATGTACCCTAGGTGAAATGTGTGGTCCTTCAGAACGGATTTCAGAAAAGGGGGTACAAATCTAATAGATTGATTTCCCACACAGAAATGTAGATACCTGCTAAAGCATTATTTCCTGAAACATCTCCATTTACATTTCTGAGACTTTCTCTGTCCATTTAGAGGAGTATTTTTCTATTAATGCACTATTGAAGCTACATGTCTAAAATACTTTAGTATAAAATTTAACAAGGAAATTTAATCTTGGCCAAATATTATTTTGTATTCAGGAAGTCATGACTAAAATGATTTTTAAAGTCATATAGAGGAAGTTGAGATTAATTAAATAATGATGTCGGGAGAGGTCTAATCAATGCTATGTTAAAATATTTATAACAGAGATTAAATATTTTAATGTAAAATTTCATTAAAATATTAAAAAGATAAAATGTTTATATAACATTAAAGCATGAAATATTTTTATGTATGAAATGAATCTACAAAATATACTTGAGATTGAAAAATTAGAACATAAAAGTCAAATTTTCCATATTAAAAAAAATACCACAAACAAAATAAATAGAAAAATTATTAATCAAGAAAAATATGTAATGAGGGATGGCTTCCATAATAGTTATTAAAAATCTATTTTCTAAACTAAATATTTGAAATGTTCAAAGATAGTTCCCTTTAAAAATGCAGTAGAAGCTGAGCATAGTGGCGCACAGCTTTTATCCCAGTACTCGAGAGGCAGAGGCAGGCAGATCTCTGTGAGTTCAAGGCCAGCCTGGTCTACAAATGGAGTCCAGGACAGCCAGGGCTGCACAGAGAAACCCTGGCTAAAAAAAAAAAAAAAAAAAAAAAAAAAAAAAAGAAAAGAAAAGAAAGAAAAACAGCAATATTCTAAACACTTAGGAGATACTCCTTCTCCTTCACCATAGAAACACATACATGCACATCCAAGAATCAGGCATGCAGTCTTGATAGCATATCTGTTGTACATGTACGGAGATGTAGCCACTCTGGCATGTGTTTTGGTAAAAACCCCATAATCTCTTGGGATAGCAATGTGCTTTAAAAAAAAAAAAAAAGGAGGAGGAAGGAAGGAAAGAAGATATCTTAATACAGCAATTCTATTTTTATTTTTATGAAACAGAGCTTGATAGCCTTGGCTATCAAGCCAGACTTGGTGGCGCACGCCTTTAATCCCAGCACTCGGGGAGGCAGAAGCAGGCAGATCGCTGTGAGTTCGAGGCCAGCCTGGTCTACAGAGCAAGTCCAGGACAGTCAAGGCTACACAGAGAAACCCTGTCTCGAAAGAAACAAACCATCCCTGGCCGTCCTACCTCCAGAGTGCTGGGATTAAAGGAGCCTACCACCATGGCCAACTTTAACACAGCAATTCAACAGGTAACATAGTAAAAGTCAGGTATAAAAATCAATGCTTTTTAGTTCATAGTTGATAGTAGTTGAAAATCACCTGGAATAATCTAAATATCTACTATTAGGGAACTAGCTAAATACAACATGAAATACTCAAATATGGAACACCATATGGGCACTGAAGGAAAACAAGGTAGTTTGTTGTTAAGTTAAACCCACAACAGTAAAACTGCCATAGAATATAAGGATAATGGGGTCGGGGTGCGATAACATTAGCTTCTGTTAAATACATTCAGTGAGTCAAGTTTCCTACCACTGGAGAAAAATTTAGAAACTCTTCTGATCACTTAATGAATACACAATTTTATTTTTACATCACTTTATATCACCAATAGAATCCTAATTAATACCTCTAAATGTTATTTAGCTTCTATGTCGTAGTTGATACTGGCAAGTTAGATTCACTGCTGTCCTCTATGTCCAGGAAAGGTGTCACATGTCTTTTCCTGGGGAAATGTGAACAAGCATCTGTTCTCACATACCAAAGAAATTATTTCACCCAGCTCCATCTTGGTGAGCCACTGAGTTCGTTGGGAAGCATGGGAAATGGGTACTTTGGGAAACTTGAGTGACTTGTTCAGAGACAGTTTCATGGATGAAAAGTCCCATCATGGGTGACAGTTCACTAAGGTTGTTTCACTGCCAGGTGCAGTGGATCACTCCTGTCACCTCAGCACTCTGGGAGGCAGAGGAAGGTGGATCTCTGTGAGTTCGAGGCCAGACTGGTCTACAAAACCAGTCTTGGACAGCCAAAGCTACAACAGAGAAATCCTGTTTCAGAGAAAGAAAGAAAGAAGGAAAGAAAGAAAGAAAGGAAGGAAGGAAGGAAGGAAGAAAGAAAGAAAAGATTGTTATCATTGTAGGTCTCTACACAATATAATCTATGATTCTATCTAACAAAATTAGTAAGGAGATTTTTACAAAATTGCAAAATTTTACAGATAATAGCCACTAAGCTATTAAGAAGTACTAGATGTGATTTTATGTAGAAATAAACAGATGAACCAATCAAACACAAGGGAAATTATAGAAGAAAACCTTAGGCTTTTGTTCTCACTCTATGATAAAGGTGAGCCTCCAATTAGTAGATGGTAATGTGTCATTTAGAAAGTGATGTGTAAAAAATAGGCCAGCCATTTGGAGAAGTACATTTTATTCCTTAACCAAGTTTAAATTAAAATTTTAAGTGAAAGAAATAAAGACACAATAGAATCCAACTATTATTTCTGACTTCTCAGTGGGGAACACATCTTAAGTTTATATTAAAATAACTGCTGATATGACACCACAGTGGGTAGACTCGCTACTGAACCAGGATTCTCCAGCAAACCGTGAGAACGGAATACCTTTCCCAAGGCAAAGGAAATGTTTTTCTAGCAGGTAATTGCTTCTGTGGTCCCATCCCTTGAACTATCCTTCTTCACCATGGAAAGAGCTGAAATTTGGAGCCTGTCACGTGCTTTTTTAGTTTTAGCTGAAGCCAATAGAATATTGTCCACAAGGACGTTTGGGACAGGTCTGTTGAACAAGTTTACGCTGTAAACCTTGCCACAGCCATTGCCAGCAAAACGCTGTGGTGGTGGCTATATGTGTGCTAGTTGATTTATTCTTCTTATGCCCGGGTTAAAATTTTTTTATAATTCCAACTTTAGAGTATTCTTAGCCAGAAAGTTTAGGAAATAGGAAACGATGACTGCTCCACTTCAAAAAGAGAAAACAAGCTGAAACTGGCCTGAAAGCTTCTTCCCTGTTGGATAATTCTCACTGTGCCAGAAGGTACTACACAGACAGCTGACTGCAATTGTTACCAGCATTGTTATTTAGCTGTGAACCCATGTGCAACAATACCCACCAATCAGGGAAGATGAGCTCACTGATACAATAGTGGCAAGTCTGTTAGGGAAGTAACCAACTGCTTTCTGATTCATTTGAGCTCCCTCATCCGCCCCCACCCCCCACCCCCAAAGACAGAATTCACTTCTGGGATTGCAAATGCAATTAAAAGCCTGTGGCTGGAGAGATCCTAGGGAAGTTACTGCTGTTTCTTTGCTAAAGAGACATGACATGCTCATCTATTTGCCTTCTAAAAAGCTGTGTTTGCACCCACAGATCTGTGCTGCTGCCAACTTGGCTGCTTTTCGAAGTATTCAAACTCAACTGCAGAGACTCACGACTGGTCAAAAAATGAGAATGAATGATGGTTAAATGCCCAGTCGTCAATGGGATAGCTGTACAACCCCCTTCAAAACTCAGGGACCATCACAGAAAGAATGTAAAGGCCAGAGATGGTGTTGAGCGAACATTGATTTCTGGGTCTGGCTATTGGCCTTGTTGAACTGTATTTCTCACCACACATGTGATTTTGAATTAATTAATTAATTAGTTGGCTGTTGCACAGCCTTTTGTTGTTGCTATAGTTGGTGACCATCTACTTTTAAATAGGTGGCCCACCCACTCTTGGATTACAACCCAGTTTTAAAAGCTGGTACTGTGTAATACTTTGGTTAAGAGTATGGCTCTTAAAAGATGGATAAAATTGGTTTCAATCGTTGATCTCAACTTACTATTACCGAAACATAGAAAACCTAACAAAACCTCCCTTGGCCTTGCAGAGCGGTGAAGTGGGCCAAGAGGTACCCTAGCTCCATCAGAGAATGAAGCACAATTATCTGTAATCACTTCCATCGTCTCCAACACCATCAACATCAACATCTGCTCTGTTGTCAGTTTTCTTCTGCTTTTAATAGGATGCCCAGGATAGCTGCTACACTTCCCCTTCATTTTTACTTGGACAATGGTATATCACAATGTTTTTTTAAAAAGCATCCCATCAGGTCACTGAGTTTTCCACCTGAAGCACCTTGCAAGTCTGAGCCAACAAAGAAAGGAAGGACAAGATGAAAAGGAGAAAAGCCCTTCCCACTGACCCTCCTTGTGGACCAAGCTCTTGAAAAGCACATAGATGGAATGCCCCCTATGTCACAGCTAAAATCTGAAAGATAAATATTTTCTCCAGTTGGCTTTATTCTGCAGATTTTTTGTTGTTGTTGTTGTTAAAGATTTGCTGTTGAAATAGCCAATTCACTCCTGAATTAAAAACAAAAAACAAAAAACAAAAAAACAAAAAACCAAAAACCAAAACACAAAACACAAAAAAACTTTTGGCAGGTACTCAAAGTGTCAACTAATTAGATCCAAATTGTGGCTGAATGTTTTGAAATGTATGTATCAACCATGTGAATAACTGAGAGACTTTATCAGAAATGGAGTTTTCATGGCCGTGAAAGGACATGAATGTCACAGGAGTAAACTAAGTCGTGCACATCTGTAAAGCACTTTCAAGAGCTCCCCTCGCGAGGCACAGGATAACATGGCTTTACTGACTGGCTTTCCAACTGTGTGCTCAGAAAAGGTGCTCTGCCTGTAGGTGGAAAAACACTAGCAAGATGCTTTCTGCGCCCACCTCTGCTAGTGATGCCTTCAAATGGGTTTCTCCTTTTTGTGTAAATTAGGCCCTTATCCTGTAGGATTCAACCTTAGTTTAAAAAAAAAAAAAAGTACTCTTAAAACTGGGTTGGGAGGCCTGTGAGATGGCTGAGTGGGTACAGCGCCTCCTGCCAAGCCTGATGACTTGAATTAGACCCCGCCCCAGAACCCACAAAGTGGAAGGTGACAACCAGCTCCCACAAGTTGTCCTTCTGACCTCCACAAGCACAATGTGATTGACGCACACACTCATAAATAAATTAAATGTGATTTTTTTTTTTTTTTAATTTTAAAAAGTGAGTGTGAACAGATAGAGATGGTGTCTGTCACACGTGAGCAGCCAAAGCAGCCACAGTTCGCAGAGGACTCATAGGGCAGCCTGACACATTCCTGCTGCCTAAGCCGCTCCAGCAACAGTTAGTGCACGGGGTTTACTCATATTTAACATTTCGGATTGCCTTCTGCTCTGCTATGAGATAGTGAATAAGAAGACAGCTGGGCTCAGGCTCATTATTCTGTGTGATCTCCTGTCTTAGCCTGAAGGGGTGGAATTTAGACTTGGTGAGCTGACTCTACTGTCCCGTTTTGATGGGCAGCGTCCGTATATCTCCCATCATTCCAGAGTTTTGTCACCTTCACTTCCTTGATGGTTTGTACTGACTGATCCTAATGCAGGGTTTTCCTCCCCCTGCCCCCCACCCCCCACCCCGCATGCAGAGGTGTGCGGCGGCATCTCTTGTCATCTCTGCTCATCACATTTCAGAAGTACTTTTCCTAACACTTTATACCCATTGCTGCAATCAATAATGTCTACGAATAATTGCCCGCAGTTCATAGAAGGGAAGGTGAGCAACATTCTCCTCTATTTGAGGACCATTACGGGTGTTATACAAATAAATGTGTTTCAAAATAGTGAGAAGAAGTGAGGCTGGAGAGATGGCTCAGCGGTTAAGAACACACACTGCTCTTGCAGGACCTGAGTTCAGTTCTTAGAACTCATGCAGGGTAGTTCAGGACTGCCCATCTGTGGGCAATATGAAATGCTCTTCTGGATTCCTGGGGCATCTACACACATGTGTGCACATTCCCTCAAAGATACATATATGTGCATACATATACACAAAATTAAATAACTCTATGAAATAGGGAGAAAGACAGCAATATTGCCTTGTATCTTTAATATCTAATGACAGAAAAATGCTGGGTTCTCAAATCTGTTTGTTTTGTACTCTTTTGCTTACTAGATATGGAAAAACTCTACAGTAATAAGTAGAGTAAAACTGAAGAAGAGTACTAGCCCTTTAACACAGTTGTGGGCACTTTTTAAAAATACTATCCCAAGCTCACTCCTTAGTAGTTTTTAAAAAATATTTTGTCAAATGCAAATTATTTTGTCTTCTCTGTCATTGTTTTCTGCTTTGTTTTCCTTTTACTCATGCTTTGGCCATTGGAAAATATTGGTTTATCAAACTTTGCTGTTCTTTCAATGCCTGACACACCTTATTGATTAAATTATCATTTTAATATTAAAGCTCACAACTGTTAGCCTCACCACCAATCTCATGAGCGATGCCTTTCAGCCCAGCACGTGGTCGAACTCATGGCGATGGATGTGAGTCCTCGAAAGCTACCTAGATTTCCAACTAGTTGATTGTTGGCAAAGCAACAGGCTCACTTCTTTCATTTCTTGAGAAAATGCCTAATGACCACAGTGGTCTGTCAGCCATTCCAGTCAAAATATGTATTGTGTGAACAGTTCACATACCTTGTAACAAGTGTCCGAACCTGTGGGTCAACAAAACTTCTGGGATTTGTACCAAAGGTGACTCTCCCCACCCCTACCCTCCAAACCATGGAGTCCAACTCCAAGGGATTTGGTAAGGAAGTATGTATCCAATCAACTGCCAGTGTGGTGCTTCGGACACATTAGGCACTCCATAAATAGCTGTTGACTATGAAATTTAACTAATTTAACCTGTTTTATGATCTTGATAGTTTTATGGTCCTATAATACGGCTTTCTCTTCATGCATCTACACTGAAAAAGGGCTACTCTTTAGACCCTAGGCATTTGGAGGTAAAAGAAAGACTTTCTGTAGAAGGCAGGCCGAATAATAAATCTGCTCCCAGGGTAGCTGGCACCATAACTACCTGTCTATCACTCCAGCCACTGATGGAATCTCTCCAGGACAGATGATCCACCAGACAAGATGTAAGGGTAGAAGACTTTAGAGGTCTCTGGAAAACCAGGCAGACTTTGTATCCAAAAGGACCTGAGAGTCCTAGGCTGAGGCACACAGGAGAAAATGGAAGATAGTATTCAACAAGGGAAAAAAAACAAAAAGAGTGGCAAGATTTCCCAGGATAGGATTGGAGTTCTGAGATAGCAACCCTTCAGCCAATCATTCTGGAAATGGAATATTAGTATACCAAGAGGAAAACAGAACATAGAAACTTCCAGATGTGAAGGAGAGATAAACCTGTTATTTATGATCCCAAGTGTGGGATCGGGACGGACTTGTGAGAGAACGGGTGATGTTAATCCACTAGAAGACCAACCACCTCATGTGGAAGCTTGATTGTTGCCAGCTGAAAAGATCCCATGAACAGACTCTGGGAGGAGATATATAAATGAGCCAAAAACTGGAGGTGGGGCTTTTGGAAACTTAGGATAGTTTTGGCTGTTCATCACGCCACTTTGAGACGCTCCTAGAGAAAACCGCTCTAGGGTAGGCTTTGGGACTCCAGCTCCTGCTGAGGTTCCGGGTCCTGGTTACTCCAGGTTCCAGCAGAAGAAATCCTGCCGGGAGAATTGTTCCTCGGAACTAATACCCCTATGTTTTTGTTGTGTTTCTTAATCCTCTTTTCATATTGTTTTTGTTTAGTCCAGTCAGGTTATAAGTGATGTATGCTCGGTTAATAAGGTGTAATAAAATGTATTGGTTATGAAAACCAAGCCTACACAGATGGATATAATAATATAGAGCAATATTCTAAAAACTCAACTACAGTTGGGGATAAGTCAGGGTTGAATGCAAAAGAAACAGTCAGAGTGGCAAGGTCCTGCCCTTGTATGAAGATTAAAAGCCATCAATTTTTTTATTTTTTATTGATATAATTTGAGACAAAATGTGTGACTTTTTGCTCATAATGTCATATATTTATAATGCAGAATGACTAATCCTCTCTGACCAATTTATGAAGAAATAAAACGCAGTCACAGTATCCTTTGTGGCTTAGCAGAAAGCATCCTTTACACATCCCTGTGACTGACATCACTAAACTTTGATGTAGCTGAAAGCTGGAAATGTTTACATTGGGAGGTTTGAGTTCAAGGGACTGGCAACCAGAAGAGCTAAGTTTTTACCTAATAGAGAAAATAAGCCTAAGTCAAGAAGCAAAAGTGTAGTCGTGTACTTCAGAAAATACAAGTTAGAGTCAAAAGAACCTACCATGTTCGGAGTTCCTCCAGGTAGTAGCCGTTAGAGTGGGCATGCCAGAGGAGAGTGACTGTGGTTTCCACTACTGAGCTCTCAGGAGTGCACACTTAACCTTTCATGCATATTTTACCACAAATCATATCAATAAAAGCAAAATAGGTAGTGGCTTTTGGTCTTCATCCAAGGACCACATCCTGCCATTGGTCCTATCTTTAGAAGAAGAAGAAAAAAAATGAAAGATGTTTCATTTTCAGTGGAGAAGGGCCTGACTGCAAAACCAGACTGACTTTTCACCTGAGTGTTTCTGGTAAACCACACTATTTGCAATTCCTCTGTAGACACAGGAAGCAGCCACATCCCTGACTTTCTGTGGCTCTGCTCTTACCAGAATTACCTGCCACGTACCATTTCTCCTCGGAATTCTGCCCTTGTGTGTTTGCTGAATTCAAATTGTGTCTAACTTTCACACAAACTTGTATGTCTCCTGCCAGGCTGACCTACTTCTTGTGGTGTAGTTGTAAGATTTGGCCAAATTTAACTTTTCTCTCTCCCTACATCATCAGCCTTTAGGGATCAAACTTCTATTCAGAGCTCAAATCCCACTTCCATGTAGAAACTGCTCTTGACCCTTTGGGTGGAAGTGATTGGTTCTACTCAATACCTTGTGTTTTAATGGTCTTTCAGCTTCCTGAGGAATACACCATGGACCCCACATTCCACTTTCTCATTCCTCTGTAAAACATCAAAAATCTAATAGAAACAACTCAAGGACACAAAGGCTTATTTTGGCTCACAGCTTCAAAGGGAACAATCCATTATGGTGGGCTGGAAGGAGGGAGTATCGTAAAGTTCACCACAGTAGGAGTGTATGACAGATGCTCCTCTAATCTTGGCGGACAAGGTGCAAAGAGCTTGGCTGAGAGTAAAGCCTGTCCATAACCACTCCTAGTGGCTCAGACCCACCAGCTAGGCCCTCCATCCCAAAGGTTCCAAAGCCTCCCCAAACAGTACCACTATTAGAGACCAAGTATTCAAACTTATGATCATTGAGGGACATTTCATGTTTGAGTCATGACAAATGCAAAATGTAGCATTATTTGCCTGTAGATCATAGAACAAAACAAGCATCCAAAAATTTACCTCCTCCCACCAAACGCAATATAGCCTCCCTTTCCAAAATTGTGTCTTTCCATTCCAACTCCTCAGTGAACTGCTACTGTCTATGATTTTGTTTTCTTTCTCTTATGATTTTTTAAAATCCTCTCTAGATGTATCACAAAACAACGTCTTAATTTGTTCTGCCTTGAATTTTACGTAATGTAATCCTACCTTGTTGGGGTTTGGTTTTCCTTCTGTCACTGTTCGTGAGACTTGGCTATATTGATGTGCATAACTGTCATTAATTCTTTGTCATCATGCAGTGTCCTAGGCATCCGATGAGTTATTTATAATTTCCTACTGTTCCATGAGAGATATTGTTAGTATTTATGATGACTTATATCAGTACACATTCTTTTTTTAATATATTTTATTAATTTATTCCTATTATATCTAAATTGTTATCCCATCCTTTGATTCCTCCCATTCCTCCCTCCCTCCCATTTTCTCCTTACTCCCCTACCCTATGACTGTGACTGAGGGGGACCTCCTATTCAAGTGACACCACATGCTGGCAAGGATGTGGGGAGGGAGGAACACTCCTTCATTGCTGGTGGGAATGCAAACTAGTACAGCCACTTTGGAAATCTATCTGGCGCTATCTCAGAAAACTGGGAATAGGGCTTCCTCAAGACCCAGCTATTCCACTCTTTGGAATATACCCAGAAGATGCTCCAGCACACAACAAGAACATTTGCTCAGCCATGTTCATAGCAGCCTTATTCATAATAGCCAGAACATGGAAACGGCCTAAGTGTCCATCAGTAGAAGAGTGGATAAAGAAACTGTGGTACATATACACTATGGAATACTACTCAGTACACATTCTTATATGTTAGCATATATCTTGGTGCATTTGTATTGCGTGCGTGCATGTGCGTGTGCGTGCGTGCGTGCGCGCGTGGATGTGTGCGTGTGCGTGCATGCATGTGCGCGTGGATGTGTGTGTGTGCGTGTGTGCATGTGTGCATGCATATGTATTTAAAATCTCTCTGGAACATGATGTGGTTCTTGGACCAGTAATATTGACATCTAATAATGCAATTCTCAGCCCTAACTCCAGACCTACTGGATCAGGACCTCTCAGAGTAAGGCCCAGCACCTTCTGTCCCAGCTATCCTTCCCCATGAGTCTAAAGCATGCTTGGATTGGACAATGTCAGATCTAATGTGTTGATATTTTTGTCACATATTCTAAAGCTATATTATTGCATCATTTAAGTTAGAGTCGTAGCATCTTTTCTGTTAAAACAATTCTAATTCAGTTTCTTTCTTTCTCTCTCTTTCTTTCTTTCTTTCTTTCTTTCTTTCTTTCTTTCTTTTCTTTCTTTTTTCCTAGTTCAGTTTCTTAGATGACTTACCATCATCTAGTTTTCTATACTGACTTTTATTTGTTTATTTTATTTTATTTTCATTTTTTCAAGACAGGTTTTTCCTGTGTAGCGTTGGCTGTTCTGGGCTCACTTTGTAGACCAGGCTGGCTTTGAACTCACAGCAATCCACCTGCCTTTGCCTTCCGAGTACTGGGATTAAAGGCGAGCACCACCACCGTCTAGCCTATACTGACTTTTAATCATGTTCTGTGCTTAAGTTTTTGCCAAATGTGGCTCTTGTAAAACAAAATATTGCTTTTTTTTAAAGTTCAGTTTTATAGTCTTGTAATTGATGGGTTTAGTCCTGCTGCACTTTGTACTGATCTATTCAAAATCACTTCTACATTTCATATTCTATTGATCCAAGTTTTCTTTTTCTTTTTTTTTTTTTTTAATTTTTCTCCTTTCTTGTTTTTTTTTTTGTTAGAGATTTTTTTTCTCCCTCCATATTTCCTTTTGTTTGTTTTGTAGTTTTAATGTTTAGCCTATAAATCATAACGTCTAAATTTATTTGACATTTTGTATTCTGAAAGTGAGAAATGCTTATGTTCAAATGTTAAGCAACACTCCTGAATGCTCTTTTAGTCAGCAACTTTTATGTTTAATTGTTTTAGGTTGAATATTTATTGTGATATTATTTCATCCATTGTTCATGCTAAGATACCAGACTTTTTTTGTTCCTTGTTAGTATATTTGTTTGAAAATCACATCTTCTGAGATCCACTTCCTTTTTCACAAACTTTGTCATGTAGGAGTTTGCTTAGTGAAGATTTGGAGGTAGGAAACTATCTAGTTCTTCTTGCTTTTAAAATGACATTTTGCTATGTAAACAACACTATGGTGAGAAGTTTGGAGGGTTTTGCTGTTTTGTTTTGTTTTGTTTTTTCATCTCTAAAATTTTTAAACCATATCCCTGGGTACCGAGGATAGAGCTCAGTCACTGAGTGCTTGCCAAAATTGCACAAGCCCTACGTCCAGTGGCCATTACTACAGAGAATGAAAGAAAATAATGTCCCGCTACCGTCTCGTTTCCACGGTGCTGCTGAGAACCTGGTTGTCAGGATATTTTCCCTTGCTGTACTCCTTTCATTCTGTGCACCCGTTCTGTTTGTTTGTTTTGTTGCTCTTTCAGTTTCTGTGTTTCAATTTCCATTTAACATGACCAAAACTTTGTTGGGATGCCTGAATCTAAGAATCTGTTTTTTGTTTTTGTTTTTGTTTTTTTAAGGATTTTATTTATTGACTGTACATCTGAATGCCAGGAGTGTGGATCAGATCACATTATAGATGGTTGTGAGCCACCATGTGGTTGCCGGGAATTGAACTCAGGACCTTTGGAAGAGCAGACAGTGTTCTTTAATCGCTGAGCCATCTCTCCAGGCCACAAATCTGTCTTTTAATAAGATAACAATTCAATTTGACAAATTCCATATTATTTTGACTATTTTAAAAACTCGGTTTTCTTCAAATACTGTTTCTCCATTATTCTTTCTCTTTTCTAGAAATCTAGTGACACGAGGTTATCTTATCTCATCACAACATCGCTTTATTTCTTTTATATTTTCATTTCTCTTCAAGTCTTTATATTTTTCAAAGACTTTATTTTTCTTTAGTCATACTTTGATAATCCTAGAATCCCTGTATTTGTGGGCCTTTATCTGTAGTTGCAGTTGTTTATTTTTCTTTTTAATTCTTATATTTGGTCTACTTTTTTCCATATTATTGAGTGAATATATTCACATTTTGTATGTATGGAAAGGAATGAAAGAGAGTGGGGAGAGAATGAGAGGGAGAAAAGAGAGAGAAAGAGAGAGGGGGAGGGAAGAATGAATACTGGTTCCATATGTCCCATGAAACTTTACACATACAAATTTATATGCAGCCAGGGCTTAAAGAGGGTTTATGTTTGCTTCTGCCAGGCATCTGAGGGCAATATCAGCTTAGGACCCCTTAAAACAGAGGTTCTCAACCTGTGGTTTCCAACCCCCTTGGGGTTTGTATGTCAGAAATCCTGCCTATCAGATATTTGCATTATGATTCATAACAGTAGCATGATTACAGTTATGAAGTAGCAATAAAAATAATTTTATGGTTGGGGGGGGTCACCACAACATGAAGAATTGTATTAAAGGGCCGTAGCCTTAGGAATGTTGAAAACCACTACCTTAAAATATTATACAGATAATGGTGATAACTGTCCCTAAACAATGTACTTAGAAATTGTCTTAGGTGATATTTTAAATAGACTCCATCCTTATCTTTTATTTGTGTTTCACTGCATTGGTTCATAGAATGCCTTAAAAAAAAAAAGGCAATCTCTGTCTTCTGGTATCATGTTGAAGTATAGCTATTAAATGATATAAGAAGCTGAAGAAAATCTGAAGACTGGTTGATTATAATGTTGGGTTATTAATGAAACTTTGCTAGCATCTGAGGGAACACATTTCAGGGTGTTTGCTTTTCAAGTACATTTTGGGGCATTGCCTGAGGCAACAATAGCTGCCGGAATCGATTTCAGAATGCATAGGCTCAAAGTATGGGCAAAGAAAGCACCAAAGTTCCAACTCCATATTAAATATTTATATGGCCGTTAAGATCCAAAGGTGTAGAAACACAGAACCGCGGGCATACTTGCCCATGTGTGTGCAGACAGGATGAAGTTATACGATTCTCTGCAAAGGAGACATACTGAGCAAAAAGCCACCCAAGTGCCTTCCTTTCGAAAATAGGTAGACAGGCTTCGTGCTCGCCCAGATATGCAAAACGAATGCTACAGAAGGGTGCTCAGCAAGCGCAAATACTAGTCACCTTTGGAGACAGGAACAAGATGATGGACAGCGGGAACAGTTACAGGATGATGGACAGCGGGAACAGTTACAGGATTATGGACAGCAGGAACGGTTACAGGATGATGGACAGAGGGAACAGTTACAGGATGATGGACAGCGGGAACAGTTACAGGACGATGGACAGCGGGAACAGTTACAGGACGATGGACAATAGGAACAGTTACCTACCTATGTATACCTTTTTGAATTTCTTGAGTTTTTAGCCATGAAAACAAAGTATCCATTCATAGGTGTAGAAACATAATAGATAGACACAAAGAGAGCAGAGTGTGTGAGTCCCCTCTCCCTGGCTGCTGCACAGCCCTCTGTGCCTCCATTTCCTTGTCTGTATAATGGGGAGAACATTATTCCCTCACTGGGTTTCAGGAATTGAGGTCGTAACCGCAGTGAGGCTGACCACATAGTCAATGCATTGCTTTTATTGTAAGTTTCTTTATCTTGGAAGATTGCTTGCCTTTATCTGTAGCTGGATTTTTTGTTAGGGTCCTCTGGCTTATCTGCCGGGGTTGAGGGAGGGGACTATTCTGCAAGGTTTTAATCCTCTTGTGCTTTGAGTTTCATAATTCAGTCATGTCGCTGATATTTATTGGCATTGGGTCTTAGTTACTTAAGGATGCTAACAGCATTGTGTTGCTTCTAAATGAGTCTTTCTAGTATATAAACGTATGCTAAAATGTTTATAAATAAAAGTGTGTTAGACTTGCTTCAAAATAATAAGGGGAGAGATGTGTAAGTGTGCATGAAACAGAAGTGACCCTGAGTTGACAATCGTCATAACTAAGCAATGAGTATAAGTGGCTCATTGTATGGTTCTCTCTTCTTTGTGTATTCTTCTTCTTTTTTTCCCCCCTGACTACTAGTATTTTAGATTTCTTTTTCCAAGAGACTATGGTTAGGTAAGAATAGGTGGTAGCAATTACACAGTCCCTGACCGCAGGTCCCAGCTGAAGAGCCAATGGCCATGGTTAGAGTCTTAACATTATTTTTATTGGCCTTAGATGAATGACCTGGAACTAAAGCTGGTAGGCAAAGAAGTGGATTTAACTGATATGTATGAGGAAAATAATTATTTTTGTAAGAGTTCTCCTAAATAAAATCTCAAGGTTTTGAGGTCTGCGAAGCCACTAGCTGCCACAGGTTACAGAAACGCAAAGTTCTGACACCTGACGTTCCTGGCTCTCAGCCAGAAGCCAAGCCCTGAATGATCTGATCGCAGGGAGCATCTTTCTGTTGTTAAATGTCAGCAGCCATTTTGCCTTTATTCTGAGCTTCAGCTTTGAACACCAATTAAGCAGTATCAAGTACCACAGGTGCTTTCTTCCATCTTTGCAAACGTCTTTCTTCTGATTTATTATCTCTTCGACATTTAATTTGGAAGAACCGACCATGAGTTATCAGCTATGGGTGCACGGTCAGTCCCATTAGAGCTGCAGAGACTTAAAAGTGCTGCCTAAAAAAGTTTCCTTCTCCTAGCTCTTTTTTTTCCCTTCCCACCTCTGTCTCCATGGAGATGAGGTCAGAGGCCACAGGGAGCTCCTCTGAGAGCCAGCAGCTGAGAATGAGAAAGCTCACTTAGGGAGCTCAGCTGAAAGCTATAAACTCCTCTACAAAGACCAGCTGAGTGTGTTGGCCTCAGCATCTGGGATGCTTTGTACACTGATAAAGAGGGGCCCTTTTGTTTTTGTCTTTTGGGGTATAACAGGGGAAGAAGAGATGCAACTAAGTAAAAACCAGGTTTGTCTTTACAACTAAGCTTATTTTGTCAGTTAATGAAGAAATAATGTGCAGATATAGAAAAAAAAAACTTTAAAAGGTAAATTCCCACTTAATAGCTTTAAATAATGGTGTACATGGAAAACTAAGGAATTCTCATCAGTTCAATCCTTGTTGTTTCAAGCTGGGCATGTTGCATACTTGAAGAAAAATATATATGACCATCTTTATTGCAAACTGTCAATTATAAATGATTTCGTCTGATAGAACATCACCGTAAAGCATTTCAAAATTACTGGTTAAAAAAACAAATCTGAGGATATAGGCAGTTGGTCCCACTTCATAAAATGTTCCATGACTTAAAGTATCGTTTCTTGTGGCTCCTTGTTTTTCTTGAACTGCTGCCACTGTCCTGATTTTTTTTTTTTTTTTAACTTTTAAATATTTACTTTAGGGCTAGAATTGTAGCTTAGCCTACTATGTGTGAGTCTCTTAGATGCATCCCTACCATCATAAAAGAGGATGGGGGCACCCAGAAGAGAGACAGAGGGATAGTAGGGGATAATTAATTTACTTTATATGATCTGAGCAGAGTCAGCACTCAAATACGTCAAAGGCTTTAGTACTTTTGTTTATTGTATCGTCTTACTCATTAACAGCTTAGACATTTATTGAAACAATATAAAATGTAAATTTAGGTTTGAGAAAGTCCAGCAAGTCCCTATTAAAAGAAGAACTAAAGAAGCCCGTGTTTCCCTTTTTAATATACTTTCCTTTTTGCCACATATTCCTCAAGCTCACAGCTTATAAAGGCAGCGTTATTCTCATAATTTCTCTGACATTAAACAAGTCACTTATTACTTTTAATCACCAGTCACCCAAGCACTCTGACTTTTCCAGAATGTAGTTTCAGCGAACATCAGGCCCACAGTATCTCTAAGGTGCTGTAAACTCTCTGTTTCCTTCTCTTTGGTTGTGGCTTTCCCTGCCAGTCTCCCCTTTGTCGCGCAGCCCTTTCTCACGTCTGTGCTGAGCCCTCTCTGTCCTGGCTTGAGCCTTTATTTCACTTCCCTCTGCTCTCAGAAGTGAAACAGCACATCGTGTTCCCAAGCTGCCCAGCACACATGCCTCAGGATGCTGCCAAGTTCACAGCTGACCAATTGGCCTACTTTACAGAACTTGCATTTACACAATTTACAGCCTTTGCTTCACTACCCATCCTCACCCTCATCCCCCGTGAGCGCGATGAAGACTCTGTCAAATGGGCTGATAAATCAAGAGCCCTTTGGTTTTGTTGCAATAAAACGGGCAGGCAGTGCTTTTCCCCTTCCGTGGCTCGCAGCCCGTGCCATTCACTCCCAAGTAAATGGAAAACACTGGTGGATGTGGTGCATAGAGACAGTTGGAAGCAGCTGCCTCTGAATTCATAACTCATTTCTAAAAAAAAAAAAAAAAAAAAAAAAAAAAATGATATGCTCTTCATTTTGGGGGTCTTCCCAACTTTTTATTTTTTTCCAGAAGCAGACTCAGGCAAACCAGCCTTCTTCCTATTTAGAAGACAAGGCTTGTGCCTGCCTTTTCCACTGAGGTCTGACTGACAGGTTTGGTAAGTGTAAGTACATCAAGTACCCGTGATTAGTTTTTCAGTAGATTCAAGACCAAGTAAGAGTGAGATTTCAGTAGAGTTGTTTTTGTTTTGGGTTTGTTTTTTGTTTTGTTTTGTTTTGGTTTTGGTTTTTGCTTTTTGTTTTCCCATGGAGCCAATGATTCCTTATATTATTTATCTGGTTCAATTCATTAAAATCTATTTTCTGTTAAGGGCAGACCCAGATTTTTATGAAGCTGGCATAACATGGCACCTTTATTACAAGCAAGGGCATAAATTTAGGTTCAAGAGTGAATATATACTTTAAAATAAATAAGGAAGACGCACCTTCTTACAAATAATAAGAAGGATCCAGGAAAGGATGAAATTACTATCAATGGCATTAACTGATAACCATTGTTCCTATTACAGTTTAACTGTTGAACTCACATAACTGTTTTGTAATCCTTTCTCATCTGTACCTTCATGGCAAGAACTTTATAATGCTGTTCTGTGTAGGGAGAAGAGATGATTTTTTATTTCTTTCTGGCATAGTAGATGGCAATGTGGGGTTTGTTACTGGTGGATTAGAAAAGGTCCTTTGCCTTCAGAGCTCACTAGTCATGACACAGCTGAAACACACTCCTGCTCCAGGGTGCTTTGTTAGAAAAGTTCCTTTGATCTCTCTGGGCCGAGCTCCAGACGCCCCTTTGGCCATAGCTTCAGTGACAGGCCTGGTCCTGTTGGGTGACCTCAGTGGGAGAATAGGACACGAAACACTTGTGGTAGAACCTGGGTCTGGAGGCTCTTGGCAGAGTGGTACATAGCTCACTCCAAGCCTTCTTCGTTGGTGCCAAAGTTGGATTCCAGACTCTTGGGGAAGGCACAACATGGTACAGGAAAGCAAACTGGAGAGAGTGCTGATCCCTGAGCAAGAGCAGGCTCTTCATAGCATCCATGTTCTGCTTCCAAATCCATGTGCAGGGCACAGAGGACCAGAGATACAGGTAGTGTGAAGGGCTTAGAACTATTAACCACCACAAAATCCTTCGCTGCTGGTCACAGAGTAGGCATTTCTGAAACTGAGCTTGGAATGGAATTCTCCAGACAAAATGACTCCTACTGATTCTGAAATTTTTAAGCTCCATAAAAAACATCAAAGATTTTATCTGCTTGTTCCACCACTGAATGTTCGTTGTTTGAACAAGCAAGAAATTTTCCTCTGACTATGTCTCTGTTTGAGGAGGGGACCAAAATTAGTTAGCAATGTCCTTGTTTTCCCTGTTAAAATCAGGGTGGCCAACTGGAAGCCACTAGCTGTTACTTACTTCATGTAGTCATCCCCTTTGGAGATACTTGCTTTTATATCATCCAAGTCCCGCCCCATTTGGGGAGGACTATAAAGCAGAGTTTAAGTGATGTGTCATTCCCAGTCACTTGGCATTCATGCTCCATGGCTGCCCAAATAGTCAAATGTCAAGGTTTATTAGCCTGGAATTCTTCTAGTTGAGCTGTAGTTGCCTGAACTTTTTCAAAGTCAAAAAGTTTGACCCCATTTAAAGCCAAAGCTGATGATATTAAGATGAAAATCTTGCAAATATAAGCATGATATCTGCCTCTAGAAGATGCTGAGATGCTCCTTTTTTGACCCACGAGGGAAAAAAAATAACATAGTCAGCATGGTCATTTGACTATGGTCAAGGGGGTTATTTAAGGTGCCCCCCCCCCCTTTAATCAGCCCTGCAAAGTACGGTATGGCCAACTATCCAGTTCTCATGAAGCTCACGAAGCTCATAGTTACTACCCTGTGTGGGCAGGCATACACACACACATCGAATGTAACAAAACCAAGTTCTCCATCAAAATAAGTGTCTAATCAATTTGGACTGATATTTTTAAAACCATCATAGATGGGGTGCCACATAAATAGCAGACTTTGTTTCTTGAAGTTCTGAAAATCTGAGACTAAACAGTCTAAAACAAAGATACTGATGGATTTAGGTTCTGGTTAAGGCCCCTTTCCTTGTCCGCAGAGAGAATATCACTGGGTCCTCACAGAGTGAAAGAAACAAAGGCTCACTTTTTCCGTCTCTTTTGTGCAACCTTCCTGTTCATGAGACAGTCTCTCAAAGATTCTGTCTTCTACTGTCCCCTCAGTGTGGTCGGTTTTAACCTATGTATGGGATACAAACCTTCAAACCGTGGCAGTAATTTTTGGAATTTTTCTCACCTGCTGTTTTCACTGCTCCATCACTCCTATGTCGAACAGCACGACACCTTGGATTTCTGTCTTGGTAACACTAGGAACCCCTGTATGCTGCAGTAAGACAAACTTGGAGACCGAGACAGTCAAAAGCATCTTCTAAGAGGAAGTTGACACTGGCGTTGTGCTGAGCACCAAGCAGGGGCTTGAAGAACACTTACTGCAGCACTGCAAACCTCCTGGCTCTCGAGCTCTAACCGCCTATGTGGGTGCTAAAGGCAGCACCCCTACTCCATTGTCATCTTATTCAGTCGGCACATATGGAAGAGACCCGTGGCCCGGGCAAAGCCCTTTTCTCAAAGGTGTTTGCTGGTAAATGAAGCACAGCCCACCCCTTGGAGGAGCTGACAAAATTCACTAGAGAAGATAGGTAGTGTAATGGTGTAACCAATTAACACAAGAGTCACGGAAGGATCCAGCATACAGGAGGAGCTCTGCTTAGGATCTCACAGTGCTGAGGCTAAGGGGTCAGGCAGGCTACACTCTCATCTGGAACTGAAATCCCATCTCAAGGTCACATGGTTGTGAAAGACTCAGTTCCTTGTGATTGTACATCTAAGTTCCTTGCTGGTTGCCATCCAGGGCAAGATCCTAGACACTGCCTGCTTGTCCTACAAATATCCCCCTGCCCAAGCAAGTATAGAGTATCTCCCTTGTACCCACCCCCTCCCACACTTTAAATCCCTTCCGAAACCTTCTCTTTTCAAAACACTGACCTGCTTAGGCCAGGCCCAAGGGTAATTCCATATTGATGTCCACTTTTTTGGGCATCGAAATTACACTTGCATAATTCCCTTTGCCATATGACAATTACAAGGAGCAATGGTCCATTGAGTCACTGGCAGAACTCATACTCGGTGGATGGAGACTGTGCATGGGCATCATTGAAGTCATCATGAGATTTTACTTGCTGCACATAGCAGGAGCTATTACCACCCAAAGAAAATGATATATTAAAAGTGCCTGCAAAGAGCTATTAGAATTCAGAAATGGGACAAAAGCAACTGTGTCTAGTGGAATAGAGTTTGTTTAAAACGGTGGCTCTCAACCTTCCTAATGCTGCAACCCTTTAAAAACCTCATGCTGTGGTGACCCCCAACTATAAGTTACTTTGTCGCTATTTCATAACTGTAATTTTGCTACTGTTATGAATTGTAATATAAATATCTGATATGCAGGGTATCTGATAGGCGACCCCTGTGAAATGGTTATTTGAAACATTGGTTGAAAAAAGAAGCAAAGCTTGAGCCAATTAAAGAGATGGGAGACTTAAGTTCTTTGCCATGAAGATGTGGCTTATCTTTACCAGTGTATCCAAAGTCTTTGAGTGCATGGAGCATTCCACATCTGGGTGCTCCTACTGTAATCACTAATGAACCAAGCATGGTCTTAGATTCATAGGTAATGATTAAGAAGTTGCTGGAACCTATAATAATGAGTCACTATTGTAATGCCCACAGTCAGGACACTTAGGGCAGGAAGGTTACCATGAATCTGCCATCAGGATGAGATCTTGTCTCAAAACAAAAGAAAAAGCCAGATGTAGTGGCACACACCTTTATTCTCAGCACTTGGAAGGCAGATGCAGGATCTCTGTGATTTTGAGGCCAGCCTGGTCTACAGAGTGAGTTCCAGGACAGCCAAGGCTACATAGTGAGACCTTGTTTCAAAAAAACAAAAACAAACAAACAAACAAACAAACAAAAAAGAACAAAAGAGAAGTGGAGAGGAGAAAAGAAAAAGAGAGCAAACAAAAGACAAACAGACTAGTGGTGTTGGTGCATTCCTTTAAATTCAATGCTGGGAAAAGAAGGATTTGATTGTGAGGACAGCAGCCTGGACTATGTGGTGAGATCCTGTCTCAAAACAACAACAGCAAAAATTGTGTTGATTCGATGTTTATCAAATTTGGTATGGTCATATAATCCTATGCCCCTTGCTTATCATATTCATATTCTACACTGACGAGACTTCTTAAACACTGAAAAATTTAATTTTGTAAAACATTTGGTGTGCATATATATCCACACATATGCCCAGGAGGAAGATAAGTATACCCAATTTTTGGTAAATAGACTGACTTCTGTTATCCTCACTTGTTGTTTTTTTTTTTTTTTTTTTTTTTTTTTTTTTTTTGTGGCTCATTCTACCCAACTTAGCTCATTTTATTCCGATTCCATCACTCCTGTTCATATGTGTCATATTTGGGGATAGATAGATAGATAGATAGATAGATAGATAGATAGATAGACAGACAGATAGATGATAGAGAGATGATAGGTAGATAGATGATAGATGATAGATAGATAGATAGATAGATAGATAGATAGATAGATAGATAGATAGACGATACATAGATGATAGGTAGATAGATAAATAAATAGATGTATGTATGTATGTAAGCTTATATTTTATTTTTCTGGTGTAATTGTCATCTCAGAAGGCTTACTGCTAAATAAGCTCACCCTTTCCAGTTCTTTCTGAACTCTGGCTGACTGGTTTAAAACAGCTGTTCTGGCTCAAAGTTCTCTCCAAGATGACTGATTCAATCTGGCTTCTCTCAAGTCCTCACTGAATTGCTCTACTTGGCCTCAAACTAACTCTGGCAATTTGCTCTAATCTTATTCTTATTCTCTGGCTTCAAGTGCCTCTGCACGAACTCACGAACAAACTCAACTCCACTTCACTGTAGTTACTCAACCAAACTGCCCTGGGCTCAACTCCACTCAACTGAGCTGACTGAAGTGATCTGAACTACCATAAACTGCATCTCAACTGACTCCCCACTGACTGCCAACTGACTGCCCTCAACTCTGCTCTCTGTCTTCTCTACCGATCTCTCCACTGTACTCAACTCTATTTCTTTCTCTTCTGTACTGTCTTCTCCACTGAACTCTCTACTGTACTCTATTGTCTTGTCCTCTACTCTCTCTCTCTCTCTCTCTCTACTGTTCCCTTCTCTACTGTGCTCAACTCTACTATACTGCTCTTATGTAGCTCCTCTTTCCTGTCTGTTTTCATGAGAGTTGGGTGTACCCTATCTCTGACTCATTCTGTCAAATCTTTCTCTGATTCATCACTTTGTCTGCCCATCAACTAGACATTACTGTCACTTTCAAACAGGTATGCTTCCTTCTAAAAATTAACCTTACCTTCATTGTCTGTATTCCATCCAAAGGGATTAAAGGTGTGTCATTCCAGCCAGATAACACAGATTTAGAAAGTATTTGGATGTGATCACTAGCTAAAGCTCCCATGTTGCTGGATTAAAATGCCTCTACACATAGATAGATAGATAGATAGACAGACAGACAGACAGACAGACAGATGGTTATTTTAGAGAACTGCAATTGTGGGGACTAATAAGTCCAAAGTCTGAGGCAACCAAGAAACTCAAATCAACTAATAGCTTAAGTGAATCACATTCACAAAGTGTTTGCATAGCAACGCCTGGATTAATATTTGACTAAAAGCCTCAGCAATGTAGTCTATCCACACTGAAATATGAAATTAAGACAGTCTTGGACCCTCAGAACTAATCAAGCCCCTAGGATTTTTCCTTCATCCAACATCACACAACACAAGATGACTCGGCTATTCTCAACCACCCTGGCGTTCCGTGATTTACTAAAATGGTTGTTGTTTTAAGCCTTTGAAATTGGGGTTTGTTGGGCATAATACAAACACCAGCATATTAAACAGAATTGAACACCTGAGCCTTGAGGACATGAAGTGGGTCATCTAAGGAAATAGAAGCAGGATTTGGATGCCATCCTCTGAGAGGAAGCCATCCATGTGACTCAGGCCCAGTGATTTCACAGCCGGCTGTTCAATGTCTTTCAGGCATCCACCAGACATTTACTTACCAACTTCCAACCTCTCAAAAACAGCTAGAGTCTGTTTGGGGAATCCAAGAAATAGATTCCCTACATGCCTTCAAAGTGCATGATTTTGCCTACAAAGCCAGCACCTCCCTGGACAGAGTAATTGATTCAAGCAGGAGAGGGCATGTGCTCTCTGGCTGGTAAGGGTGACAAAGACATTCTTCCTGCCTTGTTGAGTGGCAGTAAGAAAGCATTCAGCTCCTTCCAGGAACCAGTGGCAGCCAGTGGGTGACCTTGGTGGGATTCAAACATTAATCCAATCGACTGGGACCCAGAACAGAGATAGACCACTTCCTGAGCTACTAGGCTGCATCCTCAGAGTCAGCTTCCTGTGAAGCTTACATTGTTTTGGCTTTTCAGTTCTATGAACTGGCAAATTTTCTTTAAAAATCTAAGTTAAACTTTCAAGGCGTCCCATTTGATCACTTCTTTTTATTCATACCAAAAGGAGAGATTGTTACTAGGAAGCGTCTACAAAAAGGAAACTGATCCCTTCAGCCCTTATCAGTGGCTGTTTCAGAGTCAGGAAGTTATATGAGCATCACATGGCATCTGTCCTGAGGCCATAATTCTGGACTCCACATCACCTGTTAGGAGGGGAGGATGGCAGGAAGCAACATCGTAACTGAGATGAGTTGACCAGCCACTCTATACTAGGTACTAAGTATCCTTACATATATTAGTTAGTGAATCCCTACAAACCCCTCAGATGGCCAGTTCTAACCACGGTGACCTTGGAAGCTGAAGCTGAGAGAGAACAATTCAGTTGGCTAAAGTTATGGTCCTCAGTCCCACCCAACTCCAACAGCCCTCCCCAACACTTTGCATCTCAAAAGCAGGCTCCCAAATCAGTGCCGTTATCATCAACACCAGAGACTAACAACAGTGCAGATAAGGAAAAGAAGGCCTAAGAGCACATAAACCCTTGGGGGCGTGGGAAGAGGAAGGCGGGAGTGGCACAGAGTAAACATTGCGGCGGCCATATTTCCACTCAAAATCTCTTGAGCGCTGGAGCAGGCTCTCTTCTGATCTCCTTTTCCAGCAGATAGAGCTGAGTGAGGCCAAAATGGTCAGATGACTATTTCTAAACCCAGGGAGCTGCATGCAAGATGTAAGCTGGAACCAGAGCCTGCCTTGGCTCTATCTCATTGGTCCACAGCAGTTATCATTTGGGGAAAATGATGACTAGATTGTCGGTCCGTCTGCTACTTACTGAGCTGCGTCTTTTCATCATTAAAGGTGTTGATTTCTCTACCCGTTAAACATGTGGCAATAATAGCACCTGTTGTGTATAGAAATCACACAAATCAGCAGTGGGAACATGCTGAGTGATGATGTTCAGCACTGCTGAGCCACCTCATGCCCTACAGTAATGACTCTCTATCCAACCAGCTCTATCTTGTGTTGCCCTCTGGGAGTCTTTTTCCACTATGTCTGCCTCCAGTGGATTCTCAACTACAGTTTGTCAGTCATCTGCTTTAGGTAAGTCTTTCAATTACTTTGCCATAAAGTAATAGGGAAGATAAAATGGGAGCCTTAATTTAATTTGTGTAGGTCTTCTTTAGGCTTTCCTTATCTGATAGAAAAAGTGGAAAGGAGAGAGGACATTTCCATGTCTTTCTCCGCCCTCCCTCCCATTATTGAAATTTGCCACCAGAAAGGGTCTGAGGCAGCCAGTCTTTGGTGATGTACTGATAAGGCTTAATGGATTGTTATAGCTTCAGGAGTAGCTGCACACTGACTACTCAAACACCAGACCTAGACTGATGAAAGTTTATTGAATGCTGAATGAAAACTGACTGATTAGGGCCATAACTGGGTGCAGGAGCCAGACTAGAACACTAGTCTGTTTCTAAGGCAGGCTTTTTATAAGAAAAACCATAGCCATAACCATAACCATAACCAGGTAACAACCAGGTAACCAAGTGGGAAGCAATGGGGAGGGCAGCATTGCATCATTTTGACTAGCTAAACACAAGAATAATTGATTTTGTTCTGAGCACAACGTATTCAGGTGGCTAGACAAAGCATTTTAAGCTGATTGGCTAAGATATAGGCTTGGGGTATCCCACCTTTCCGGAAGAAGGGAACATAGCAGGATGTTTAGGTCTTAACTCTAATAAACATACATTTATCTTTAACTCAAGCAGAACATGTATTTACCATCTATTGTTTTATTCTAAGCAGCAAGTATTGAACTATCCTGGTCTCTGGCACATCGGGCCTGAGAACTTGAACTTAATTTCACCTTATAATCAAAATGGAGACTTGGAGGCAAAAATGGCTTCCGATAGGCTAAAGGTGTCAGCAGGTGTTCACAAAGGAGCCTCAGCTATGCTTAGAACTAAAGTAAGTCTTAACAGAGGGGCTGTCAAGTTTAAGCAGGTTGCAATGTGATGCCATCTGCTTTTTAGAGTATGTGACATTCCACTAGTGTCAAAGCTCATGCTACACGCTCTAGTATTAGGGTCTGGTGTCAGCCAAGAGTGGATGTCTGTGTTTGCCTTGGTTCTACCGATGTGGGATCGGAAGGAGGAAACCTGGATTCTTTTTCACGTCCAGGCTCTGCCCACCAGGATGGAGGAAAACTCACTAGGTAGTAAAGATGGAAGAGAAAGTGTTAGATTCTTCTAGGACTTTATGAGACAGCCTGGCTGGGGTAGAAACTGCTTTCATTTGAACCAAGAGGTAGGGTTAGAAGACACACCACTTAGAACCAAGCCCTTTTTCAAGGACAACAAAAAAAAGGGGGGGGGTGTCAAAAAAGCCAGAATAGGACACTGTGACCATTGAACAACCTTGGGATGGAGGCAGAACCCAGAGCACACCCTCAGTTTCTTGCTTAGGTGCTCCGCTGCTGTGCCATGGGTGGGGACAGATCCAGAGCACCGAGATGGCTCTTGTTCCTCTCAGGACTGGGTTAGTACCCCTACTGAAAAGGCTGGAGGATAGAGCTGGTGGAGGCAACGGCTAACGCCTCCAAGAGTTCCTTGACCTTTAGAGCAGAGATAGGACTTCTGTCAAGTCAAAGGCCAAGGCACAGTGAGTTCCTCCTCGTGGTGTTTTGTGGTAAAGGGAGACAGAAAGGATCCTCAGAAACTGCATGTCCAGGTAGAGAGGTCCCTTAGACTAGGATTCCCAGATTAGAAACAGAGGGCTGTAGGGGGAGGTGGGGCATGGCAGGGGAAGCAGGGAAATAGCATGTGCCTTCTTAGCGTCTCAGGAATCACTGCAAAGTTTCTGTCAGAGCAAGCACCCCACCTGTTTTCACACAGGCCAGCCTCTGCCTTGCCCAATGGGTACGGAAGCGATAGTGTGAATGCGTGATGCATAACAAACGCACATGGCTAATGTACTTTAAGGATGTTGGGGATAAGGAACCGGGAAGATAGTTTGCAAAAAGCTCTCTGCACTATTTTCTTTAAATATCAAACTGTTGTTAAAAAAAAAAAAAAAAAAAAAAAAAAAAAAAAAAAAAATCTTTTCCTAAAATGTGCTATTATTTGGGATAAGACCACATGGTCCATTATTAAGCATTTCATACAAGCTCATGAGCCCAGGCTGAGAAATATTTACTAGGAAAGGAGTTTGTTCGTTTGTTTGTTTGTGTTCACGTGCGTCATTTTCCAGAATTGTAACGTAATTCTCTTTCATGAAAAGAATAGACAGTGCGCTGTCTGAACCATAAACTTATTCCATGTTCCCACCACCAGGTCACCTGCCAGGCAGGGCCATAGGCACCTGGTGGCTTCAACGTGGACTCCATATGTCATAAACCATATGTCGTAAACCAGGAACCTTCCCATACAAAGTGACCGTTATTTTATATTCCTTCTAAGCTGTGTAACAAGGTTGGGCAGATTAACCTCTCCGAAACTCTATTTTCTCTTTTGCTAAAAAGGGAAAAGAAAAGCAGCAACCAAACTTTGAAAGGGGTGTGCCTACAGACGAAACGAGCATAAAATCAGTGCCTGGCACATAAAAGGGCTCGGCAAATGATATTTGATAATAAACACAGCTACCCTTCGCAATCAGGTCCTCAGGAAACATGGCTAGCAGCGCTTTCCTCAGCATGTTTCCTAATTTAACTATGTGAAGCATCTAGAAGGCACTCCGCCAGAAGCAGCCTCTGGTTTGTATCTAAGAGGAGTCTTGGTCGTTAAGCAAAGTCAGGGTCTTTGTCATCTCTTCATCATCACTGGCCAAGCAGAGAAAGGCCAAGCCACAGGGTACCTCTCTGCCCTTCAATTCTCTCAGTTCTTGAAACAAAAATGTAAATAATAATAAATAATAATAATAATAATAATAATAATAATAATAATAATAATAGTAATACCACCCAGGACACTTAGTGTCAGACCCTGGGAGGGGGTGGGAGGGCTCCTTTCTCGGCCTGTTCCTCAGCACCTGTCACGGAGACGGGATGCAGGCCCCGCGGCCGCTTCCTCCTGCCCCCGCCGCCCGGCGGACCCTGAGCTCCAGGCAACGCGCCCGCCCGCGGCCCACGCCGACTAGAAAGCGCCCATTGAGCGCCTGCAGCTGCCGGTGCTGCTTGCCCAAAAACTAAATAAAGCCCCGACTGCAGTTTCAACGAAGAAGACACTACTGTGTTCTTCCCAGCCCAGTCACGGCTATAAAGCATTAAATGCAAACTGCTGATTGTTAACGCGGCATTTGTTTACACCCCGAATCTTGAATCACAATGGGGTGGCTCTCGGGCTGCCAGGGCCGGCTTTATCTTGAATGCTACAGCCTGTTCCCTGACTGGCCACACAGAAGAGAAGTTGAGTAAATAGCATAGCATTTGGCTTTTTTTTTTTTTTTTTCAAATAGTTGTTTGCTCATGGAGACCTCGGTGGGATTTTGTTCCCGGTGGGATTAGAGAATATATTGCAGAAAAAAGTTCGGGGATTTATAAGGTCTCCCAAATGAGAAAAACCCACGCTGCATGAAATAAAGTAGAAGAGAATCAATGAAAGGATGCTGGGATCCTCTTAAAGAAGCGCAGGGAAGGAAGAGGGATGGATGATGGGAAGTGTGGTTCACTGGACACCTGCAACACTTACCCATCCCTAGCACCAATCATGGCCATATGCCTTTAAAATCCATCAGCCACATTCTAGTCTGAATTTAAATGATTTTCACATGAAAATCTTAGAAGGAAAAGGGCCCTTTACACCCTGCCTTTCCAGGTAACAACCCACAACGCAGCCTTCTTTTTAGTGTTAAAGGTTTTTTAGGTTCATCATCATGATAGCGTTTTATTGCTATTATTTTTCTGGTCAAAAAACACGTTAGTGAAGTAAATGAGAAAATGCAGGCAAAAACATAATAAAGTTCACTCCGTTGAATTAGGATGTGTCTATTTTTGTGCAATTGTTTTCAATCTTTATATATACACAGAAAGAGGAAAAAGTTAACATTTCTAATTTAAAAGTCTTCTGGGGTCTGGTGATCAATCCCTATGCCACTAATATTCATAATGGGTAGAGTTCTTCTTCACAATAGAAAAAAACAAACAAACAAAAATCCTTCAGAATAGAGTTTTGGTTACCAGGCTTTACTTAAAACCTAGAATGAGCTACTCAAAGCTAGCGACTTCCGGAGATTTATTCACACTTGAAACACACCACCATCTTCAGAATAGTTGCAGAATCATAGTTGGTTTCAGCATAGCCTGAATACAGCAGCAAAATGACACCTTCTCGCCTGCAGATGTAACCTGAAGGGGAAAGAGAAGGTATGGGAAGGGAGAACAGGGCACAGCGCAGATGTGAGACAAAGCTGGGAACACACGAGAAGTGGAGACGGATTCAGTTCACACAGGCGCATGCTGACGGCTGGCTTCCTGAAACATCAGCTGACACCGTCTTTATTCCGTAGTGAAGAGTCTGCGAATCAAGACGCAGAAGGACCCAGTGAAAAGTCACAAAGGGGCAGGTCTTGGAAGGGACATTAAACAAAGCAACACCAAGAGGACCTCGGACAGTGCGGGCACCTGTTCCATGTAGAGCCGGCCACTGGCTGGGAAGGAAGAGGAACAAAGGATCTGCAGTCTTGGGTGACCCCCCGGGGGAAGGGGCTCACTGTCGGACAGGGAAAGATAGGCTATACACAAGTCCTGTGAGCATGGCAGTGGAGTTGCATGAATGGAGGGGATTGAGGGGCTAATGAATGGGAGACCAGCAGACAGAGACACACAATTCACAGGAAGGAGCCGAGAATGTCTCCCACCAGGGAGAATGGGGGAGCAAAAGGAGGAGACCGGGGCCTTGCCAACAGGGAGAGTTTTCACAGCTGTGTCAGAAACACAACTGTACTTTTAAAAGTCTCATTTCTTCATAGCCAAGCCGGGGTCCAGCACAAACACTGTTAGATGCTGACATGCCTTCCTTTTCAGTCATAGAGAAATGTCCAAAAGATTTTGTGAAGGATGAACTTAGATATTTCTCAGCCTGTTCTAAATAAGAGAGGACCCATCCCCATGGTTTAAACACACACACACACACACACACACACACACACACACACATCATGAATTTATTTAAATCGCATTTTTCTTTTTCTCTTGTGGATTTCACATCCCATCTGTACTTCATGCAATCATGAAATAAGCGTTTTCCCACTCCTCCATGAATTGGATTCAAACCCACAAAGATCTTGCATAAGGTTTGTGCTTACCCACCCCCAGGTACACACACATGCTTAGACATTTGCTAACTCACAGAGTGAATATTCCATTCGGAAGGCAAAATGCAGACAAGTGATACAGGCAGGTGTGGCCAGGGTGGATGCAGATTTTTACATCAATCTTTTGAAAAGCAAATTTAATTTTAGTTACATTTGAAAGTTTATGTATTTTCAAAGGTGGTTGAGTATTTAATTCTCAGACTCCCCATCTTAAAACTAGTTTGCTTCCTTTTTAAACCTACCCCAGTGGCTCTTAAGGTCAGACAGAAACATAATTCCAGCTCTTCAAATAAGGAAACCAAAATGAAGAGACAAGGTAGCTATGTTCCCAACGTAGGGCCTTAAATTGTCACCTATTAAAACAGATATTGTCTGTTGTGCCTGGAACCTACATCAGCAGACAACGGGAGTCTGTCCAGTCATGAAGCCATCATCCTTTCTTTGTTTTGCTGTTGTTTTTTTCAAGACATGGTTTCTCTATGTAGCCCTGGCTGTCCTGGAACTCATTCTGTAGACCAGGCTGGCCTTGAACGCAAAGATCTGCCTGCTTCTGCCCCCTGCCCCACCTTGAGTACTGGGATTAAAGGTGTAGGCCACCAACTGTTCGGCTAACACTTTTGTTTTAAGAAGGGTCATGGCCCTCCTCCAGTTGAATCTTGAGAACATTGAAAACCTGTGTTGGGTTGGGGATTTAGCTCGGTGGTAGAGTGCTTGCCTAGCAAGCACAAGGCCCTAGGTTTGGTCCTCAGCTCTGGAAGAAAGAAAGAAAGAAAGAAAGAAAGAAAGAAAGAAAGAAAGAAAGAAAGAAAAGAAAGAAAATATCTGTGTTAAGACTTTTCTAAAAGACAGAATGTATCTATGAACTTAATAATGGAAGGGTCACATGCCACACAATGGAGCATCGGGTGGGAAGGAGGATCATGTTCTTATCTTTAAATAGTTTTCCTCTGATCACTAGGTAGGCAGAATGTGTCTCACTGTGTTTGGAGTAAATAAAACTCAGGGTGACTTTACCCCCCTCCAAACAGTAACGTCCTAAAGCACATCAATATTGTGAGATAGAAAAATAACTGTAACTTGACCCCGCAAGTTAATCTTTATGATTAAGTTGAATTATTTTTTCCCCAATACTCATACCTCATGTGTGTATTTCTAGTTCGAATAAACTTAAACTGTGTTTCAAAGTTACAATTTTAAAAGTACAGGAAGTTTTAGAACATAAAATAATGCTATGTTTGGAAAATGTAGCTCAATTTTCTGTCTATCTATCTATCTATCTATATCTAACCTAGCTCTATTTATCATTCTGGAGTGGGCTATACTCATCCATATCTCATGATAATGTGTTGCAATAATGCTTTTAATTCTAGGCTCTTTTTAGAATAATGTTGGTTAAGACATTGTTGTAGTCACTATTAGTATAAATTATCCCCAACCCAGCAGCCTAGACCTGGCTTCTTCTGTTCCCAGATGTAGGGTTCAGAATTCAAGGAGGCCTCCATAGGCAGGTCTCTCCCAGGACATTTCATACAGTTGTAGTCACTGGTATCTGGGGCTCCTGTCCCAGATGAGGCAAGCGCGGGATGCTCAAAGTTGCTGCTGATGGCCTGTTGCTCGTTGACTCTTACGCCAGCATAGTGCTGAAGGTCAGCCAAGCTTCCTGGGTGGATGATAGTACCTAGAATACGCAGGAGAACAAGGCAGGATCTTGTCTGAGCAGCCTCAGACAATATTCCTCAGTGGCTATCCTCAGTGCCACCAACATTGTCACCGTCCCGGTGGGAGGAGTAACAGATTCTTTGAAGGTGAGTTTTGAAGCTGTGTTGAGTTTTCCATTTGTCATTGCCTTTAAAAAGAACAATTTGGTGCTGTTTCTTTCTTTTCTTTTCTTTTCTTTTCTTTTTTTTTTTTTTTTTTTTTTTTTTTGGCGGGGGTGGGGTGCTGGTTGAAACAGGGCTTCTCAGTGTAGCCTTGGCTGTCCTAGACTATGTAGTTCTGGCTGGCCTCGACCCCAAAGAGATCCACCTCTGTCTCCCAAGTGCTGAGATCACAGGTGTGCGCCACCACTCCGGGAGGTGCTTAGTCTCTTAGACTAGACTGTTGGGGGATGGTCTTGCCCACTGTGTGTATTGTATTCAGATGCTGAGTTCTGTTCCTCGAGATATGCTTGGAGTTGGGTGGGTATTTTCATTTCTATGAAGAGTCTCCTGTATCAATGTTGTGTAAGCAATGCTCCCTAATTATCTCTGATTGGTTAATAGAAAACTGAACCACCAATGACTGGGCAGAGGGGACAGGAGGCGGGACTTCCGGCCAGTCAGGAGTCTCAAGTTGTGAGCTAAGAAGAGCAGAGAGGGAGAAGGTCGCCTTGAGCAGTTCATTGTGAGGACAGAGGGAGCAGAAGGCCAAGGCAAGACTGAGATTGCAAGTAAAAAGGCACATGGCTGGGAGGTAGGCCGATTAGCATAGTTGGGTTAGAATAGATGCATATCTGCCCAGTTATAGAGCTTAAAGCTTGTTGAATAAATCCAATAGGTCTCTGTGTCAATTTGGGAGCTAGAGTGGGTACTAGAAAAGGCCCCTGCTAATACCGTATTTCAACACTAGACTATGGATCGTCTTCAAGACCTCAAATGTTCATGAGTGTGTTTTATGCTTCTAGAACTTAGCATGGTGTTGCTGCATAGGAAGTGCTACAAAACTGAACCAAAGGCTTAAGGCCAAAAATCCCAGACCACAAAGCAATCAGCCAGGCGTATCATACTGAAAATACCACCCCAGAGAGATAACCAAAATACCTTTGATTGTTTGAGTCTAGCAATCTTCCAGTCGGGCTCCGCTCCTTCTCCCTCCCGTGGCACAGTTGGGGTTAAGCAGCACAGCCAAATGGCAAAGGCAGGGTCATTGGTACCAGAAGGTCAGTCCTTGCTTCTTGTCCATCCCAAAGCATTGTGCTATCAGTTACAATGTGAGGGTTTGACTTTATCAAAACTCAGGGGCACTCCGGAAGTTTAGATCGCTCCTCTACAAGAGGATGAGGAAAGACTTCTCCCAGTATGCTAAGTGCAGCAGGGACCTTTTTCTCCTTAACCTTTCTGTCCCCAGGAAGATAAAGAAAGGTCCCAGAGGCCTCACTAGGAGGCCTTGGGACTCTGATACAATACAGATCTTTTTCTTTCTTTCTTTCTTTCTTTCTTTCTTTCTTTCTTTTTTCTTTTGGTTTTTCAAGACAGAGTTTCTCTGTGTTGTAGCCTTGGCTGTCCTGGACTTGCTTTGTAGACCAGGCTGGTCTCAAACTCACAGAGATCCACCTGCCTCTGCTGGTATTACAGGTATGCTCCACCAAGGCCCCCCCCCACCCAAAATTGACTTCTGGGCCTTTCCTTCATGTTCCCAGTCTATGCAGTCTATGTGTCTGGGACCCAGGTGAGCATGACAGTCTCCTGTGATCCATGAGGGAGTAGAGATGTCACAGAGCCTTCCTGGAACTTGGTCACAGTGTAATGGTGTATTTCAGGCAGGGCCTGTGACTTGGAACTGTACCATAGGGCATCATCCTGACCTTCTGGTGTAGGGAAAGCGGAGAGGCCAGTTCCCACCTCTGCATCCCAGGGATGCAGGTTTGCAAACAAGAGTGGAGCTGTTGAGGAGCCAGCCCTTGCAGTGGCGAGCGAGCAGGAAGAAGTCTTTCTTTCCGGCTTAAGGTTTGTCTAACTTCCCTGAGCAGGAGGTTCTGGCTTCCGCGTGTACTGGGTCTATAATCGAGTGATTCATGTTCATGGTGGTCAGTATTTATCTAATACTCGAAGCCCTCATTAGAAATAAAAAATTCATTAACATTTGGCCTCCTGAACTCACTAATGTGGCACAACCCCCTTTAAGCTTCTTGTACTATTCGGGCTCTTCAGAGAAACAGAACAAATAGCACACGCGTGAGCGTGTGTGTGTGTGTGTGTGTGTGTGTGTGTGTGTGTGTGTGTGTGTGTGTGTGCGCGCGCACGCGCGCGCGTGCACAGATGATACAAAGAGTTGAGTTGCAAGGGTTTGGTTGATATCATTATGGAAAGCTGACAAAAGCTCCCAAAAGGAAGGACGGGGAACAGCACACTAGTGCCTCAGAAAAGCATGGCCACCACTGTGGGTCCAAAGGACTTGACGTTACCAGAGGCAGATGGAGTAGCTCTAGGAAATTTCCAGTAGGACCCAAGGATCCAGGGTGACAGGCATTGCCCTCAGCGAACACTTTGTCAAGCTCATTTCCTGGTGTGGCAAGGAATTTGGCTAAAGCAACAGGACATAGTAAGAAGAGCAGGACCACTCAGCCCAGAAAGAGCAGGGGGAAGAGAGAGAGGCCCTCATCTGCTGTGGCATTCCTCCCTGTCCCAACTCAGCCCTCAGTGCACTGAGATTCTCCCCTCACAATTTTCAGACCCTTAGAAGAAGGGGGAGGGGCTTATGGAGCCCTACTTTATTGAATACCGATATAAGTTTCATTGCATCTCGCTAAAAATGAAAGCACATTAAACCCCCTTCTCTCTGCTTCATGACTGGGGATGGATGCCCTGCCATCAGTAACTTCCTGATCACGATAGACTACCATGCCCTTTAGCTGTGAGCCAAAATAAACCCGCCCTTCTGTAGCTTGCTTTTGGCACATATTTTGGTCACAGCACTAAAAAGAAACTAATACATGTCCTTTATCCCTGTCCCTGTTCACTGATAACAGGGGTCCGGGGAGCCAGTGTTCTATGTATCATGGTCAATCTGTGACCATTAAAGGAAGAAGACTTACACAAGCTCTTATCAGTACGACAGAAGATGCCAGCCTTGCAGGGGTTGGGAGGGAGGGGTTGAACTAGAGATTAAAACAAGGCTCCACAGACAGTCTCAGACTGAGGCGTTTTGTTACCTGTGGTTGCAAAACACATCATGTGTCCAGTTTTGATCTTTCTAAACTTCAGGAATTGAGAAACAGTCTTCACCTTGATCTGAGTTATAAGCCAGGGGCCCTTTCTCATGTGACAGTAGGAGACTTGGCTTGCTGTGTGGAGGTCATGTGTAGTGTTAAGAGCATGCAGTTGCCAAAGCACCAATTGGTACCCATGTGAACAAGAGTAAAAATAAGGAGAGTGATAGGCTACAATACAAAATGAAATTAGATTACAATGGCGGAAGAAGGTTGGTGCTTGTTTTGAAAGAATTTTTTATATTTATGATTCATGACTCTATAAAATCTAATACACATGTTATGAAATGGATACTGCTGTTGTAATCTATATAATCTAATGCGTACACTGCGAGGTGGGGACTGTTAGAATCTATATAATCTAATGTGTATGTGGTGAGGTGACACTGTTATTACAATCTATATAATCTAGTGCACATGCTATGAGATGGGCACTGTTATGTATATGATCTAATGTGTACATGCTGAGGTGGGTATTATTTTTGTAATCTATATACTCCAATGCACACACTGTGAGGCAGGCATTGTTATCATCAGTAAGCTTCCGTTTGGAAGTAGGAATATAAGGAATACCGCTGACTTGTCCTGAGGTCACCCAGCAGAGCTACCTACAGAGATGTGAAACTGGGAAGTCTGGCTCCAAGTCTAACCCCCAAATTAGCTACACCACCTTTAGCTGGGTGAGTTTTCCCTCCATCACCAAAACAAATCCACCACATGCTCTGCTGCACCCTCAAGGGTGCTGCTTTGTGCTGCTAAGTCCAACGGGATTGCTAGGTGAGTGTTCCCTTTCTGCTGTGTGTCACATCCCTTTAGTCACAGGTGAAGTAAAAGATCAGATCTGATCAGTAGCGGTCTCTTCCTGCCCTCCCTTATGTGTAATCCCCAGCCAGTAGAAGGGAATACACAGATGGCCAAAACCAGGTGTAAAATAGCCGAATGCTGAGTGCTCAGTAGGCAGACAGTAGGAGCTGAGCATCCACACAGGCATAGGTAGTGCTGCCAAGGGCTGGCCTGGACAAAGCTGCAGCTTGTCTCGGTGCTCTGTACTCTGTTACCAGCAGAGGCTGACGTCTCTTCCTTTAGCCTTCCTGTATTTACTTTTCCAGCTGGATGCTACCTAACATTCCACCCGGTCTTACTTTCTGAATTGAAAGAGGATGTGTTTCCCCTCAAAAGTGTCATTGACATTAACCTGTGAAACATAACAGAACTGTGTGTGTGTGTGTGTTTGTGTGTGTGTGTGTGTGTGTGTGTGTGTGTGTGTGTGTATGTGTGTGTGTATGTGGGGGGGGCTCTACTATATGGTAATTTAGGGGCATTTTTTTTCTCCTTTCCTCACATTAATCTGAATGGTGAAGAAGTAGATAGATGATAAACAGTCCTCGGTTATTAAACTGTTGCCATATATAATAGCAAGCCACCAGGACGGGTCAGTAGATAAATGCACTTGCCCTGAAGGCTGAGAATCTGAGTTTGAACCCTGGAGAGAAAGTATCTTTTGCCAGTTGCCATCTGCTCTCCTCATCCGTACTGTGGCACATACACCTCTTCCCCACCCCCACCAAACAAGCAAACAAACGAAAAAACAAATAAATGGGGAAAAAAATGGAAAAAACTGCCAGCAGATGTATTCGTACCTTTGAAAGTTGATAGAGGGACAGTCTCTATTACCCCCCAGATAAATCACTGCAAAGTCAATGCCCTCTCTGAAAAGAGCCAAACAGCGTCAGTCTTGTGTTGTGAGCCATATGGTGTCCATTGAAAGAGTTGTGCCCTCAATTCTTTGACGGCAACACGAGAGCAGCCATCAAATAAGGCCAGGTCTGGAAATGTAGCTAAGCAGTAGAGTACTTCTTAGCTTGAGGGTTTGAGCTTGATGCCCAGAACTGCAAACAATAAAGAGGAAATGTGGACTTGAGTCACTCTCTGTGGTGTTGTATGCCGCAAACTGGTTTGAACACAAAGGCTTCGCTCTGTCTTTTCTGTAAACCGAGAAGATGGCACTGCAGCTCCCTCATAGGACACTTGTGGAGGTGAAATAAACCAATGTATGCAAAGCATTTCTCTGTTCAGGAACTTTCTAGTTGAGAGCATAAATACAATCAGACATTCTTATTACAACAAAGTGCACGCCCTAAACTTAACGCTTAATGATCATGTCACAATACTCCCCTGGCTCTATGACACAGGGTCTTAGAGCCTTTGGCAAAGTACCCTCATAGAAAGCCAGATGCTTCTGAATTCTTCCAAGAAAGAGTGAGGGAGAAGAAAACAACAACACAGTGAAGTTCCCCCTGCCACAGTACTGACCATAGGTTAGGAGGAATGCTCACCTTGTACTTTTCCTCTTAGTAACACCAGCTTTCCAGGATGATGCAGAGCTTATAAATGAACGAGAAGATTGTGGGCACGCAGTGTTAATGGGGTCTAATCTGGGTTGTATGCTAGAACTCGGAACAAAGACGTATGCAAACACCTAAGGCCACATGCACGTTTAGGGACAATGGCTGCGCACTCACTTTACGTTTCAAAAAAAGGGAAGGAACCTGCAGTATCTTTGCACAGAATTCAGTGGTGGAGGAGTTGGTAGCATTTCAGGTCTGGGTAAGTTTTACCTTGGATCGCATCATTGGCTCTATTGTTCCTAGTGTTTCTCTTGTGGCACAAGGCCTGAATTTTGTACACAGTCATTAATCGTTCACAAGGGCATCGTTCACATTCCTTGTAATCGTTGACTTGAGTCACAACCCTCTTCTTCAGTAAGTTGATGGCGCCTGCTGTAATCACCCAGTCTTGCTAGGCCCTAGCTGATCCATCATAGTACCGTAAGGCCAGAGTCCAAACAGGTGAGGTGGGGGGGGGGCCACTAAATGTACTTCATTTCTTGTCTTTTTGGTTCTGCCACCAACCAGCTCCATGACTCCATGACGACTCCATGAAATTGGCCGTGAGGATGTAACCTCCCTGAGTCTGTTATGTCATCTCCAAAATAAAAAACCATCATACATTTTACTGCCTGTGATCTAGGGCCAGAGCTTCAAATAAAACAATGTTTGTAAAAAGCCTCTCCAGGAATTAAACATTAAAATCTGATATGAAAGCCATCATAAATAGAGATCCCCGAAGGGGGGGGGGGAAGCCATAAAGTTCCCTTTCAAACACTGTTAAAGAAACCAACATCTCAGGAAACATTCTAAAGGACTGTTAGTCATACCTTCAGAACACACTTCATTTATGACCTCAGGAGGAAAATTCTCCCTAGCATCATGAGGTATTCCCCCCAGAGAGGACTTTTGAGTGACAAAGACTCTAATGCTATTGGAGAAATCATGCTGTCAAAACAGCCTCACCTGATCAGAAGTGTTCTCCTAACATGTGCATCATGGCGGGACTGAGAAATGGCTATGTGATTGGGGATACTTGGGAGGAGGCTGATGGTCATGTGTTTCCTGCGAGAATGCTCCCGACTAGGTTGGGTCAGCAGTCGCCACAGCTCTGGGTCCCATCCAGCAAAGGGGAACAAAGGCTGGGGTTTCTTTTAGAAAATTCTCTGAGCAGTGACATTGTCCAACACAGTTTCTTCGATAAAGGGCTCATTATCTATCCGTGTGACTTTGCTCTTGGTTTGTACGCTGGCGGTGCCAACAAGAGCATATTTAAGCAAATCCTTTTACCCCGACAGCTGTAGCAGCACCCTGGCAATGTGTGCCAACGCTCCAGGCTTGGGTGTGGAATGCAATCAACCATGGGCTAAATTTCCAATTAGCTGAATCACTAAGGAACGTAATTTATTAGCTTGCTTTTCACTGTGTTCACCTTCCCTGTCACTTTTCTAATGCAAGCTCATTTTCAGATTAAAAAGAGGTGAGAATGCCTTGGAGTTGCTTCTGGAATTCAGCTGGCATGCTCCCTGACATCTCAGGGTGTTGCTTGGGTCAAAATAAGGCCACTCTAGAACACTGAGGGGAAAATGACCATAAAGAAAAGAAATCAATACAGTAATTAATACACAAAGCAATTGTTCTGAGAGACAGCCTGTGAATAGTAGTGGGGGAAAGAAACTGGTATCATCAAGTCTGAGATACATAATTAAGTTTTAGTCTCTAAGACATGGAACTGGAATCCAATGGTGAGTCAAGAAACACAAAAGCTAGAAAAATTGTAATTTCGGTGAAAAGGTTTTAATTAAAGCGAGGTAACTGTGTGCCATCCACAGGATAGGAAGTGGGGGAGGGACAGGAACGTGTTCCTCTTTTTCAGACAATCCAGACTATGGCTCTGGGCACACTCCAGCAGGCACTTAGGAGATTTCAACAGGCGTTTTTATAGTCAGGAGAAAATATCCAGCTAGTGTCTTTCCCACCATTACCCATTAACAACAGCCTTTCAGCCCAGCCATAGCACAGCATACCTGTAATCCCATCCATCCCTTGAGGCAGGAGAGCAGCTAGTCTCCGGCCAGCCTGGGCTATGTAGTAAGACCTTTCTCAAAAGAGCGGCTGCAGAAAGAGCAGCTATTGAGTGAATCATTCTGTTTCTCAATTTCCTTAGAGTAAAGAGAGATTAAGGTGAACTAGGAGGTTTTCAGGATGCTGTGCGGGCTGTTTACTTAAGGAGAGCATCATATCAGAGAGAACATCAGCGATGGAGTGCACTTCGCAGACTTGAATATTTATTACAGCAACTTTATGGAAGACATTAGCAAACTCCCATTGCCTTAAACAAAATCAACTAATCACCGCAACTTCTGGCTGAATTTAGAATGTTTTAGAGAGAGATATCCCTTCCTCTTTTTTTCTTTTATCGTCACCGTGGTATATGTGACATAACAAACTGGCATAATCAACAAAAATATTTAAAGTGTAAAATATAGTGAAGTTTGACAGACACTTGAGGCCAAGAATCCATCAGCAGAATAAACGCAACGAGCAATAGTCATCATGAGCCAAAATTTCTTAAGACCTCTCTGCACCTACACCGTCTCAGCAGATCAGCAAGCAGCCATCAGTCCCAGGTACCTTGTATTCTCTCACATTTTAAATACATTTAACGAAGCCCTATGTAGACCATTTATTTTGGGCCATTTTTTTTCTCCTCAGCATCATAATTTGAAATCGAGTCATGTTGTGTGTATCAACAATTTATTCTGTTCTTCTTCTTGTCCTGGTCTCTGTCGTCATCTTCCTCCTCCTCCTCCTCCTCCTCCTCCTTCTTCACACTCCTCCTCTTCCTTCTTTTTCCCCTGACAAGTAGTATTTCACTATGAGAGAATACCAAAGTCTGTTTACTCATTCACCTGTTTGCTGCTTCTAGTACTGCAAATAAAACTTGTATAAACATCTGCAAATCCTCTTATGGGCCTATGCTTTCGTTTCTCTTGACCAAATCTTTAGGAGAAGAGCAGCTTGATCTCATTGGAGATGCTCATTCAACTTCCATAAACTACGTAACTGTTTTCTTGACTGTTCCATTCCATACCATCTCTGCCAGTGTTATGGAATCGCATTTGAGCCGTGTACTCGCCAGTATGCCATGCAGTCAACTTTTGTAATTCTAGTCATTCTACTGGGCACATGGATGTTCTCATCAGTATATATTCATATTCCCTTTTTTAAATCCAACAACCAATTGTTGAGAACTCAGAAAAATGTAAACTAATATTTCTTAAATAGATTTGATCCTCAGTTTTTAAATCTTATTTTGTTAAAAAGGATACAATGTAAAAGTAACCATTTTGTTTACTGTAAGGGTGCAGTGCACTAACACACATTATGCTTACAGCGTTATGCAGACACACCCACTATTTGCTTCAAATGGAAACAAACACACCCGCTAAGCCCTCCTGCTCTCCTTCTCTGAAACTCTCCTCTCTGTGCCCTTTCCTATTCTGGATATGTCATATCAATGGATTGATACTTTTGTGTCTTTTTTCTCTCACTAGGCATGGTGTTTTAAAAAGCTCATCTGTGTTCAGCAAGTTCACCAAAAATATTCCTGTTTGTGTACATATATACATATGTATGTATACACATTAATACATGCATATGTACATATATACACATATATAGTACATACTTATGTACATGCATATGTACACATATACACAAACATACATACACATGTGTTCTCTGTGTTACATGATGGTATTTGCCCACTCGTGTGGTGATGAACATTTGAATGTTTGAACTATTACTGAATACAGTTCCTGGGAACAGGATGTATAAGCATCTAATGGACATTTGTGGTGTTATTTTGCACTTCCCCATGGATTTTTTTTAATGTGTGAGCTGGCTTTCCACCCATATCTTTTCTTTGTTGAAATTTTGTTCAAAAACCTTTTGACTACTTTTCACAACTACAATTTTTCTTATTCAGTTGTAAAAGTTTCTAATGTATTCTTATCAAGGTTGTGTTTTTATTTTCATAGTAGTATCATTTGGGGAGAACATTTTTGGATTTTAATAAAGTCCAACATATTTTCCTTTCCTTTCATGTACCTCAGGGGTTTTTGTTTGTTTGTTTGTTTGTTTTTCCAGGTCTTTCCTAAAACTTTGAGAAGTTTTATTGCTTTAGTTGTTAAATGTAAGGATGATCCATTTCAAGTTAATTTTTATGTGGTGAGAGGTAAGATCAGGGCTCTCTTTTCCTTGTGCACAACTTCCCACATGTCCCATGCCCAGTAATGGGTCACACCATGTGTAGATTGGTGGTGTGCTGCTCCATTGGTCCGTCCTCAAATCTGACTCTGGTTTATTAGCCTCTCAGATGTGTTGCCTGAACATCACTTACACTGTAATATTTTAACAGTCACGGATAGAGGAATGTAGCAACAAGTCTTTCTTTTTTTTTAAAGTAATTTATTCAGATTACATCTCAATTGTTATCCCCTCACTTGTATCCTCCCATTTCCTCCTCCCTTCCTGTTTGACCCTATTCCCCTCCCTTAGAGCTGTGACAGAAGGAGACCTCCTCCCCCACCATAGCTCACAGCCTATCAGGTCTCATCCTGGTAGCCTGCTTACCCTTACTCTGAGTGCCACCAGGCCTCCCCACCAAGGGGAAGTGGTCAAATAGGGGGCACTAGAGTTCATGTTAGAGTCAGTCCCTGCTCTCCACACAATTGTGGAGAATGTGCTGTCCATTGACTAGATCTGAATAGGGGTTCTAGGTTTACTGCATGCATTGTCCTTGGTTGGTACAGTAGTTTGAGCTGACTCCCCTGGGTCCAG
Organism: Acomys russatus; assembly: GCF_903995435.1. NCBI lineage: Eukaryota > Metazoa > Chordata > Mammalia > Rodentia > Muridae > Acomys > Acomys russatus. The sequence goes on along the minus strand of NC_067166.1, from coordinate 22,573,498 downwards.
ATCTGCCAGCCTTAATGGTCTTCTTGTAGGTTTCTAGGACCCTCTGGATCCTTCTATTTCCCTATTCTCCCATACCTCTCTCACCTGAAGTCCCAATAGCAAGTACCATTATCTATCCCAATCTCCTGTTAAGGGAACACTTTCATGGGACATCCCTGTTGGGCTAGTGTCCAATTATAAGTGAGTATATGCCATGTGTATCTTTTCTGTGTCTGGGTTCACTCACTCAGGATGATCATTTCTAGTTCCATGCATTTGCTTGCAAATTTCAGGATTTCTTTGTTTTTAATAGCTGAGTAGTATTCCATACCCTTCAGACCTCTGTCCCTCACAGAGTGCTCCCAAGGTACCAGATACTCTATCATCAGACAAAGCTATAAAAAAAAGAAAGTGTACCTTTTTTTTAATGCATAAAACTTGCTCGTTTTATCTTTTATTTACTTAAGCAATCTTACAGCTTCAAAGCCTAGCTTCCTATTGAAGATGGTTTCAAGAGAAGATACCGGACAAAATGTAATTGAAATGCTCACTAGGTGCTTACTTCATCTCATGATTACGAGTCAGTCACAAAGCATGACAGCACGTGCCTCTATGAAGCCCTGGATTCAGTTCCTAGTATCATCTATGTACGCATGCATACTCACTCAAACATACTCACAAAAGCCAAGGGTCTCCAGAGCAAATGCCATCAGCAGAGACCTGTAAGCACGTGACAAGGCAGTCATCCAGTCTCAAGAATACAGTGGGGAGGTCCCCTCTTTCAGAGTTTCATATGTAACCACTGTATAAGGTTACTACAATGAAAGTAAATGAGAATTATAGGAATGCTTGATTTTTGAATTTTTTTTTTTATGTTAGTATTTAATTAACCTCCCTGGGTGGCTTTAAGCTACCAGGACATAGGCACCTCTAACACCCTTAATCTTCTCTTCAACTCTTCTGTTGAAGAATGTGGCCCTCACCCAGAACTTTGTAGTAGTCTGATCTCACGACATCAGCGACAGGAACAGCTCTAGTCTTGCTTTTTGCAGCATTGACTCGTGTCTGCTCACTGACCAGTATCCACAGTTTATCCAGGTTGACAGTTGGGCAGGAGCTTTGATTCCTCTTTATTTTTTTTCAAGACAGGGTTTCTCTGTGTAGCCTTGGCTGTCCTGGACTCACTTTGTAGACCAGGCTGGCCTCGAACTCACAGCGATCCGCCTGCCTCTGCCTCCTGAGTGCTGGGATTAAAGGCGTGCACCACCACCGCCCGGCTCCTGCACTTATTTTGTAGACCAGGCTGGCCTCGAACTCAGATCAATTGGCTTGCCTCTGCTTCCAGAGTGCTAGGATTAAAGGCGCATGCCACCACACCCAGCCCCTCTGGTTCTTCTTTAAGTGGTAATGCCTCATACCAGCTTTCCCAAAGTCGCCTGGATGATATATGTTGAAGTTGATCCTGGGGTGATGCGTGCCTCCAGCATCCCCATCACCTTGCGGGTGCTGGTGGTGCTTTCTGGTGCAGACTTGGCCCTGGTCCACCCTGATCCCAGACCTTCTGCGTCTTCTACAGTCTGGGCAGCACGGCGGCAGCAGAAAGGAAAGACCTCACATTTTGAATTCTTACTTTGATATTAAGCATCTTGGTCAATATTTTTTTCCAGTTTTCTGTATAATTTGTATTTAACCTAGATACTCATAATAGCTGATGATATTGAGGTCAGTAACATGCAACTTAGATTCACCCCAAATGGGTCTCAGCTAGTGGGCAGAAAAAGGGAGGAGGGGTAGAAAAGCAGTGGACAATAGACCACAGTATTTGGTCCCAAGTCCATAAGGCTGTAGTCTTCAGCGGTCACCAACTCTGAGTCACCAATTGCCTATGATATGATGTCCATAGTATTGAAAAGCAGACGACAGCGAATACATGCCTCTTCAGATCAGCATTAGAACCACCTGAATGCCCTTGCCCTACCTTACTTATTTTAAATTTGCTAAGTGGTGACCATCACACTCTTGGCCAAACCCACATTAAAAAAGAAAAACAAACAACTATTTAATTGCTACCATGTAATAATCCAGAAACTTCCCATAAATAGAGCTTTCCAGCTTCTTTCTGAAAACTGAAAGGGAAAACCTGGGCTCACAAGTCTAAGTGGCAACCATCAGTTAACCACCATCATCAGCTGTTTGTCATAAGAATAGACGTCTCGACTCCTGTCTATATCGCTGAAGATGCCTTTCCTACCTGGAGTCTCTGAGGTAGTGGTTCTTAAAAACTGGCTTCTTCACCTTGCTGCCTAGTGAAGAAACTTAGAAATAATTGACGCTTATGTCTTACCCCCCAGCCGTTTTATATATAACCCATCTCTGCCCTACAGGACCAGATCCTGGGATTTTGATAAACTCCCCAGGCAACCTTGTTGTATGATCAAAATTGAGGGCCACTTAGATACGGCATTAAACCTGGCAGTCATGTTCAGCTGCAGCTGAGAGCCAGGATAGGGTAGGATCTAGTCTTCTGCATTTCTAACACGCTCTTGGTTCTGCCGGTGCAGCTATTAAGACTCCGCGAGACTGATGTTCATTTGGTCTGTGTTTGGAACCCAAGGATACAAACTTAGTTTTCAAGCCCAGCGGAGGCATATTCTGACATCACAGTTGCTACAGTCAGTTCAGATGACCAATAACGGCAGCCTTCTGGCTTTTTGTCCTTATTGTCCTCTCAGTTTGTTTTGGCCACTCAAACTTCTTGATTGACTCTGGCTTCCAAGCCATCTTTGCTGCTATGCACTGTAAGTGATACCTCCTGTATCCCAGTTGGAAATTTCACATCTTCTGTCATTTTATGTAGTAACCAATGCCGACAGTTTGACAGGTGGTGGGTGAATTGTGTGTGCTGGTTAGGTATTTTTGCTTTGTTGTCTTTTTTGTCAGATTGACACAAGGTAGAGTCTTCCGGAAGAGGAAATCTCAAATGGAGGGAAAAAAATGTTTTGAATATATTGGCCAGTAGGCAAGTCTGTGGGACATTTTCTTGATTAATGATTGATGTGGAAGGGGACAGTTCACTGTGGGTGATGTCACTTCCTGGGGAGGTGGTCCTGCATTGTACAGAAAAAGAAGATAAGGGATCAACGTGGAGCGAGCCACAAGCAATTCCTACATGACCTCTGTTTCAGTTCCTGCCTTGACTTTCCTTCATGATGGACTGTAGGCTGTAAACGGAAATAACCGCTTTCCTCCTACAGTTCTTTTGGGGGTGGGCTTATCCCATCCATAGGAAGCAAACCAGAGCCCTGTGTCTATATGATATATGAGCGTTTTATTGAGGGTGGGTATCAGTGTGCCCCAGAAGCCCCAGGACAATCTCAAACCCCAGCATGCACCAAGTGGCTTGGAGAGTTTTTTTTTTAAACTCCAATCTGACATTTTTGGCTTAGTGAAGACAGAGAATTTATATTTCCAGGAAATTCTAAGGAGATGCTCATGGCCGACTATCTAGAGGCTTTGTAGAAATGGAAGGGAGGCTAGTGGCCCAAGGGGCCCCATTCACCTTATCGTATCAGCTTCTTGCTTTGTAACAGTTACATTTTGTGTTTTCAGATAAGATTTTACTCAAGAAAAGGTTACTTAAAAACACACATTTAAGGCTGTGTCTCAAAGGCTGAGAACTTGTCATGCAAGGGTAAGGACCTGGGTTCAGACCCTAGCATTAAAGTAAATGCTGGGTGGGCATAGGGGCTTGGCTGTACATCCCACTCCAGGAGGCAGAGACAGGCAATCTTTGGTGTAAACTGGCTAGCTGGTCTAGCTGATGGGGGTGCTCCAGGTTCAAGTGGGAAAGCCTGCCTCAATACATACATTGTCAAGCACACACATGCACCCACACATGCATGTGAACATGTATACACACACACACACACACACACACACACACACACACACACACTCCAAGTATCAATACTGATATTGTGTTGTCATTGCTTTTAATTCCTAGCATCTATGGGAAATGAAAATAAAATACTTACTAGAAATATGTGGGAAGTATCAATCTAATACAAATGAAACAGGTTATTTGGTGCTCACGTACAGACAAAAAAATTATTTTCCTTCCCACGTGACCTTCTTTGCACATAAACTGTGTCTTGTGTTCAGCTATAATGTAAAAAAAAAAGTCAGAGAAAGTATGAGCGCACCATAAAGTGCTGAAGAAGGTTCATCTAAAAGAGGAAGTGCAGTTAGGGATTATAAACTGGCTTAAGGTTGAATAGAATCCTATGGTGGAGTCTCTTTCCAAGACTATAGTGTGTACAAGTAGAGGAGATAGCTAGTAAAGTTTTTATCTTTCAGTTTCTTCAGAGGAAGACGTTTGTGAATGCTTTGTTACTTTAGTCATCTTAGTTTGGCTTAGAACCAAGGACTTCTACCACAGGAAACAGATCAGTACCATCTACCTGGAGGCCCTGGTTTCTTACTGCTGTGATAAAATATTCTGACCAAAGCAACTTAAGGGAGAAAGGGTTTAAACTCACAGTCCAAAGTGGTCTAACATCGTAGGTAAGTCAGGGCCACAGGAACTTGAATTAACGAGTCACCGTGTGTTCTCAATAAGAAAAGAGCAATCAATAGCCTATGCATGCATGCATAGTGCCCAGTTTGTTTTTTCCATTCGTACAGTACAGAATTTCCTGCTCAGGGAATGATCCTACTCACAATTAAGATAGATCTCCTTACACAAATGAACATAGCCAATATTTAGAGTCTATATGATGTGAGCTTGAGATGCTATGGCCTCAGCTTCAAAGTGCTGGGATTACAGGTGTTTGTCATCACATCTCACATGATAGGTGAAATTTTGTTGTTGTTGTTGTTGTTGTTGTTGTTGTCATTAGTTTTTCAAGACAGGGTTTCTCTGTGTAGTCTTGGCTGTCCTGGACTTGCTTTGTAGACCAGGCTAACCTCGAACTCAAAGCAATCCACCTGCCCTCTGCTTTCAGAGTGCTGGGATTAAAGGCGTGCGCACCAGGCCCGGCCTAGGTGAATTCTCAAATGTGATGTAGGTAGCAGCCTGCTTTTTGTCTTCAACAGATATGAGGAATAACAGAAACATTAGTACCTTAATAGCTTACCAAGGAGAGCTCTGTTCTGTTTAATTGTGAGCCACCTTTAAATGTGAATGCATTTGCTTAGCATCAGCTGTGAATTTCATTTCCCCACTCTGCTTCTAGCACTCACAGTAATGCACTACCAAATTCAGAAACGACAAAAGACTAAGTAGTTGGTTAAGAAAAAGTACTATTCTTGCCAGAACACTGGAGAAAAGCTGCCAAAGGAAACTTTAGGGCAGGAAGGCTGCAGGTCTGTGACCTGCAAAATAAGCCACATTCTCAGAGCAAAATTTTAAAAGTTCAATACTTCTTGAATGTTTTTATGAGGACAAAACACGGGCTGGCATTTCTTTTTTCTTTTTTTAATCACGGGAAGGCATGAGCCAACATTACTTGTTTCTTGAGCAGCTTCAGTGGTGGTTTCTTACTCCAAGGATCTGCACTTTTACATTTAAAAAACCATAGAATTTATTTGAGCTTCTCCAGTCTATTAGAAGCATTAGAATGCGGCGGACTAGATGAACCACTTTGATAGTCTTTGCCATGCAAGGACAGCCAGGGATCATTCGGCGTGTGCCCTCCTCACAGAACTCTCCTCCCCCCCCCCCCCCCCGAGGTCCTGCCTAGCTCCCAGAGGCAGCGGTGCCAGGCTTTTGCAGGCTGCGTGCACTCATTGCTCCAGCTAACCCTTTCACCCCTCCTTCACCCCGGGAATGCCACGCCGGGTGGCGCGGTTTTTCTGACCACTAGGGAAACTGTGCAGGCGAGGCCAGGAATTACAAGGCCTCCCCGCTTTGGCGAGCCCTGGCATCTGCGTCCTCCTGACCCCAGCCACTGTGTTGAAGCTCTAGTGGGTTCGAAGGAGCCAGGGTCTCGCAGGTAGCAAGCCTGGCTCCACGGAAGCCCAAACTTAATCTTCCACCTCCCTGGATCCCTATTTTCACTCCTTGCTTCGGGCCGGGGAGACGCCCAGCAGCCGAGCTAGCTCCAAGCGCGCAGAGCTAGAGCGCTCTGTAGCGGAGGGCGCGCGCCGGCCGGTAGCCCGGGGCATCCCCGTGCAGGGGGCGGAGGCGAGGGGAGCGGACTGGGGTGGGGTGGGGGGGTGGGTGGGGGTGGGGGATGGGGTAGGGTGGGTGGGCAGCACTGAGTGCTGGGCCTAGACTCGTGTAGTCCGCCCAGAGACTGGCAGAGGCGGAGGGCGCGGCTCGGGCGCTGGGGGCGGGGTCGCTGGCGCTGATTGGTGCGTATCTGGGGGCGTGGCGAGGGGGCGGTCCCGGGGCGGGGCTGGCGCCAGGCGCTGGTGCTGAGGCCGCTCGGCGAGGAGTAGCTAGCAGCTGGAGCCGAGTTGGAGGGAGCAGTGGAGTGGTGGCTGGGGCGAGGACGGCTCTGCAGCCAAGGCACCGGGACAGCCGAGCGCCGGCGGGTCGCAGCTGGATCGCAGGCGCTTGGGAGCTGTGAGCTTGAGAAGCCGTTGAAGTCCAGGCCGGGCAGAGGAAGGAAGCGAGCCGCCCCGGAGGTAGGTGGCGGCGGCGGCGGCGGGTCCCGGTGTGCCCGGGAGGGGGAGGCGGTGCGAACACGCTCGGCCGCTGCTCTTCCTGTCACCGGCAGCTACTTCTGCTGCCGAGCTACTCGAGGGGAAGCGAGCCGGCTGCCAGCCCCCTAGTCGCCAGCATCCCCCGGCCGCTGGGACGCCTTCTCCGGCCTGTGGCTAGCCTGTGTGTTTGCAGCCACCTTCTGCTGTCGTTTCCTCGGTGCTATCCCAGGCTGGCTCTGTTCGTAGCCAGGCGCCATCGGTCCCGGAGTTGCCAGCGGTCGCCGGCTCCCCTCCTCCTCCGTCACCTCACGCTTCCGAGGGTCCCCGATCGCTCTGCAGCTTCCTGGAGTCGGGAGCGCGCGAGGAGAGCGCCTGGATCAGTGCCTTTGCATTAGCGCGCCGTCCTCTCCTGGCCGGGCAGTCGCAACCCGGGCTCCCGGCCCGGCTGGGCCACGGGGGTCCCCGGAGCTCGCCCCCAGCCCCCGCCCTCCGAAGTTTGCCTCCCTCCTCTTCCGGGGTGGGGGAAGTGCGCCTTGGGGCGGCGGGTGGCCGAGGCTCTAGCTTGGCGTCTGGCGCCCGCCGGGCTTGGGTAGGTTGCTGGAGGCATAATGAGTGGGATCCTGGCACCGCCCGGAAATCCCGCTTTTCTTAACGCGGGGCGACCCTGGAGGGACCTGCTCAGCAGTATGCTGCCGGCCGGGAAGAACCGGCCTGCGAGCAAGCCTGAGCTAAAACATCTAGGGGAATTGTGTGCAAGCCACTTCCTTCCCAAAGGCAGAAACTGCCCAGCAGATCACAAGACAAAGAGAATAGAAACGCTCTGGCCAGGCACGCGTGTACAGAAATGCATTTTGGTAACCAGCTTTCGCGCACAATAACGCAAGGGTGTGAGCGGAGTGGCTGTGACATGTTGAATGCTGTGTGCCGGGACTGGATTCAGGGGAATTCTGCTCCCGGGCGTTGGTGATACCGGAAAGATCTCATGTCCACCGTTAATTCTTGAAGGAGCTGCAGGGTCTGTTGCTGTATTGGAGTGAGTTTATGCTTTATTTAGAGGCTTCACGGTTTTAGGATTTCAACATTTTTTTCTCCTTTCTTTTCCTGTCTTTTTCCTCTTTGTCAGACAGTGTGAAATAGGAAGGGATGAAGCAGTTCCGGGTTTTGAGTGTAGCATGAGATTGTCATTTCAGCGAGATCAAGTTTCAAGTTTTAGGTGGTAGGGTTACTCACAAAGCTGATTGACCTAGGTTCCTTGTGCAAACCTATCTTAATATTTCATTAGCTTGTGGCATGTGTTGGACACTTTAAAGGTGGTAAACTATGAGCTAAGAAAGCTTGGAGTAGGCAGGTGCTTTTACTTCTACCACAGATCTAAAGTAGCAACCATTAGGACGGCAGGGCCTTTTCCACAGGTGAGGTGTCCGGGCATCATTTGTCACTGAGCAAAGAAGCAGCACCTCGGGAGTTTTGTTTTGTTTTGTTTTGGACAATCGCACTTACTGTTTTTTGAGAGAAAACACTTAACAGCAAGCAGATTGTTTTCTTAAGCACATGCATTTCTTACATTTTGGAAATCAAGTGATTTTTTTTGTTTTGTTTTGTTTTTTTGTTTTTTGACTTATTACAAAGAAAATTATCCTGGTTTTTCTTGTATGTCTTGTTCAAAGTCAGTAGGGGAAGCTCCTTGCTTTGCAGCCGCTCAGCAGTGCCACTCACTGCTGGCTGGTTTCCTCTCTGTGCCTGTTGCAGGCCACACTACTTTCCCATAGCAATCTGTCAGGTTTTTTTTATGGTTTGAAGAAAGTTGGACACAGCTGATACTGGCTCTCAGAAGGCTGTTGTGGGAGTTTACTTTTAACTTTCATCTTGCACTGGGACCTGCTCCTAGTTGCATAACAGAACTCTGCCATGTGCACACTGTTATCTGTTTTATTTGCATTTGGTTAATGACAGCGTTCTGCCTTTTCACATCTGTGATGCGCTGTACTCATGCAAAAAAGTATTTTAATGTCTGTTGATTCAATATATTGTTTTTTGTTTTATTTTGCTTTTTTTTTTCCCTGATAAAAGTTGGTTTGGGGAGACTGAGCAATAGAGCTCATTACAGAAATAATGTATTTTAAAATAGGCTGCTGATGGTGGGTGGTGTGCATGTATCTGTAGGAAATGTTAATTATACTTAAGCTGATCTCTGTGTCCCCCCTTTTTCCTTTTATTAGTGTATATCGTGTACAATGGGGGGGTGTCCTTTGGAACACTTCTATACATGCATGTAACATACTTTGTTCATAGCCATGTCCCCATTATCCTTTCTTGTCCCTCTGCTCCTCACAAGTTAATCTATCAAAAGGCTTTGAATCTTAAGTGCAAGTTTATTCAATTTAAGCAAACTTGGTACCCTTAAAAGTGTTGCCTATTCCTTTAAACTTTCCCCATGAACACCGTGGAACTTTAAGTTTGCTGTGTTGCTTGAAATTTCCTTTCTGTGCCCCCCCCCCCCCCCGCTGCCCCCCACCCCCCGCGCTGCAGGTAGTTCAGTGAAGTGTTGTAGAAGGCATTCACTTTGAAAACTTATCCGCATACTTGTTAAAACAGGAACTGTTCTGGTCCAGTTTCTATTGTGTTTGCATTTTTGATTTGCAAAATGTGTTTCATTGGATAAAGAGATAGTGATTGAGCCAACCAGAATTTTTTTAAAAAAATGGTTTTATGGTCAAGTAGTCTATAATGAGCTGAGCTAATGTTTGCATGCGAGCTTTTACTTTTAATTCTCTCATGAATAAGGTGTACACACACAGCCAGGTGGTGGCGCATGCCTTTAATCCTAGCACTCGGGAGGCAGAGGCAGGTGGATGTCTGTGAGTTCAAGGCCACCTTGGTCTATAAAGTGAGTTCAGGACAGCCAAGGCTATGCAGAGAGACCCTGTTTCCCCTCCCCCCCCAAAAAAAAGGCATTAAAAAAAAAAGGTGTGCAACATACAGAAGGAACTAGCCCTAACTGCCAGTCTGTCATGCATGTAAGACAGGCTAAGCACAGAGCTCTTTGCTCGGTGTGGAGCTTTGTTAGCTAAAGCCGGAAGTGAAGTATCCTGGAGAAGCTTTGAAAACTATAAAGTCACCTGTTAGCAGAAGAGATCATCAGGAGTGTGTGTGTATGTGTGTGTCTCATGTAGTCCACACTGGCCCTGAACTCTCAGTGCAGCAGAACTTGACTTTGAACTCTTGAGCCTTTTATCTCTACCTCCCAAGTCCTGGGATTACAAGCTTGTGCCACTAAACCATCCATCAGTTTGTTTTTACTTTAAAAGACAGTGTAAATTGTATTTTTTTTTTTTTTGAAACATAGGTTGTGATTAACTTTTAAAGCACTTATATTATTTATTGCATTTTTTTAAAGCCTCATTTGTCTCCTCCCTAATGCTTTTTTTTTGTCCTGGCTTTGCCAATACTCATTGAAATCACTTGCCTAAAGTAATGGGAATTAAGGCCATTTCTTGTACACTAAGGCAAATGAACTGAAAAATAGACTGTCTGTTTGGCTTGTGTTTGTCTCCTGCCCCTCCACACCTTTTTCTGGTAAAATGTGGAATGAGTGTGTACACGCTTACTGAAGGGGAAAAAAAAAAAAAGACTAAAAACACCGTTGGAGATTTTGTTCTGCCACCATTGCTTTCCTTCAAGTCAATCAAATATACTCATAAGCACCTGTAGTCAAAATAGCTTCAGGTAATGATCACCTGGGAGAGAATTGGAAGTCATAGGAGCCTGGCCAAAGAGTGAGGAGGCTCCACCAGTGGGCGCTGTGAGTTGTTGGAGGGGAGGTGTCCGGCCAGCGGAGAGCCTTTGCCCCTTGTCTTCTTCATCCTGGAGTGCCTGTGTGGTCCTGAGGACTGGCCTTGTCCCATGAGGACCCAGCTGCCTTCCTTCTCTGGGGCATTTCATGACTGTGCTCTGTTGGCTTTTCCTCTTGGAGGGCATCCCAGGGAGCAGCCATGAAAGCCACTTAGTGTTGTGACTCCCACCTTGTGCCCTGCCACCAAGCACACTCCCACATAACCACCCCCCTGACCTCTACTGAGCCACCTTCCACCTTAATACAGAAGAATTACTTGGGCTAAGTCCACAGGCAGACTCTATCTGACTCTATTTACGGCCTAGTTTTATTTTAGGTAGCTTCAGGCTTCTTTTAGAACTGCTTGCAACATTGAAAGGCAGTGCAAGAGAAATATCCCTGGCACCTGTCTGCTTCTGTTTTAAATCTGCATTGTGTAAATGGCAGTGCCATTCAATGCTGACATTGCTAGCAGTCCTATTGTTACTAAGAGCAGTGACAAGAATGCCATAATTGCAGTTGGCTGTCACTTCAGGCATGCTCTTTAACTTACCTTGTTTTCTCATCTGCAAAATGGGGGCTGGTAATTAAACTGGAGCAGCTGTGAAGGGTACACGTCCGACTTCAAGAACTGTGCCTGGCATGCAGGGAGCACTGAGTCGGGGTCAGTTATATGAAACTTATAGTGAGAAGCGTGGTGCTACGTGCTTTTGTGAGTGTAATTGCCTGTAATGCCTCATGATGACCTAGTGAGGTATAAGATCTGCTTCCTCCATCGGCCTCGTGGGTGATGACATGATGAGGTGGGAGGTTTCCCGCCCATAGTTACGTATCTAGGCACGGGTCAGGGCAGTCTCTGTTAGCTGCAGCCCAGAATTCGCCCTTCCTGCCATGAGTATTAAGGATTGCCATTGTCTTTTCACAAAAAGAGGCACTTTAGGGCATCTCCCTCAATTTGCTCCTCCCATACCCACCTCTCAATTTCTTTCTACTGTAGTGGTGCAGGGAACCAGGCACACTGGCCTCATAGCCTCTTCTTGGTTTTGGTGGTGGGGCCTCTTCCTTAGCCAATAAATAACATGGCCCTTTGTCCTAGCACTCTCGGTATCTTGAAAGAATTGGGGTAGCCCTCTCCTCTCCTCTTATTGGTGTGCTCAGGGACACCCAGTTCTGTCTCTTTACTGTGTCACCTGGGTGTGTACTCCCTGCCTCTAAAGGGCTTGCAGGCAGGAATTACAGCCTCCACACCTACTTAGCCACATTAGCTACCCAGCCTCCACTGTGGCAGCGGGCAGCACATTTTGCTTAGCTTGTTGCCTTGGAAATGAACTGACATATTAAACACCTGTAACATTGGGCTGAAGTTGAGTCCACTCCTTTTCATCCTGTATTATTTGAGGTTACTCAGTCCCATCACTTTACATACAAGCGCATGGTATTTTACTAGGTTCTTAGGTCTGTTTTAATAGTTCATAAGTTCAGGATTTTGAAAGGTAGACAGATTTTCAAGTCATTTCTGCATAGACTTTCTGTAGGCTTTTCGGGGAGGGGCGTATAATAGTATCCCATGGATGTATTGTGTTAGAGCTTTTGTCATAAAATTGCCTGGGTTATCTGAAAATAATAGTGTGTGGATGATGACTATTAATGTGCATATACAATAGTCTTTCCTCTGTGAATTTGGGTGGAAATAGTCACTGGGCAGGTGGTTGTATCTTAACAGAATGGGAGGCATAATTTGGTGTAAGAGGGAAACATCTGTCCTGTCAACTCCAAATTGACTTCAAGAGGGTCACACAGGCAGTTGCCAATGCTTCGGGCCTCTGGGTGTTCTGCAGTCCTGGGGACAATTTGAGGAAGAGCTTGCCAGTCCTCTCGATGTGACAGCCTTCCTCGTGACTCTTGATTGATGCTTCACTTATCTCCCCAGGGAGGAGCTAAGTTGTTAGAAATTGTGCAATGAGAGGCCCAGGAGAGTGGCACAGGGCAGAGAGGCCAAGAGGGATACAGGTGGCAGGAGCTAAGTGCACAGGACCAAGAGGGGCAGGATTCCAGAAGGGATGTGCTCAGGGTCGGGTCGTTTTAGTCACTAATTTATGGACTTCTTAGGCAAGGCTGCGTTTTAATGAAGTCGCTCTGGAGAAGCACGTTTGCGGGGTTGAGATGTTGGGTCCTGCACTTGGCAGGCATGCTGTCCACTTGGCCCTCCTTTTTTTTTTTTTTTTTTTTGCAGGTGTGGGAGAGCCAGACATACTTACCTGTGTGGCTGCTGTGAAGGCAGATCCACAACATTCTCATGGGGCCGGGGCAGACAGAGTAGGCAGGGCATTGCATTGTTGATACTGGCGCTGTGCATAAGCTGCCCCGGCACATCTCAGCTCTAGGAATCCAGAAGTAAGTTAGGGGGGAATCTTAAAAGTGAGGTCTCCACACACTGGTGGATCGGATTCTACCTCAGGTGTTGAGTGTGTCACGCCCGAGATATTAAACTTCTTCTTCTTGGCAAGCGAGAATATCTATAGTCCCTTGCTTACCTTGAGGATCGAATGGGTTAAAGGAGGCACAGCTCCCAGGAATTATCACGTGATGGCTGTGATAAGTGTGCCTCACTTAAATGGGTATGGCAGACCAGGCTTGAGAAGGTGTGCAGAGTGCAGTCAGAGAGAGCTGTCTACCCAGCCAAAGTCTCTCTGAGCCTTGTCACCCACCACATGATCAAGTCCCCACCCAGACAAATGACTTTGTCTGCTCTCCCGTCTCTTTTTACAACGGTGGTGCTTTCAAACCGCTTCACTGACGTTGAGTCACTGCTGACCTTGACTGCCAACCTCAACTGTCTGCATGTCGGCACTGATCTTCCTGGCCACGGTTTGTGGCGTCTCAGAAGACAGGCATGTTTTATCTGCACTCCCGAGTCGTAAGAGAGCTGGGGTTTCCTTATCAGACTAAGACCCAGAGTTCTGCAGAGTTGTTAAAATTCTCCTGACAGAGGCTGGGATGGGGGGGGGGGTAGGTGAGCATTCACAGAAGCCTCAAGGTCTCCACAGGTAGGAATTGCTTTCTCTAGAGTCCAGTCTCCCACAGTTATCAGACTCCTCCCAAGTTTCACCCCCTTGTGTGGACTTAGCCTCAGGCACACTCAAGTGGAGCTCAGGTTTACAAAGCCCAGAAAAGGCATAGGGCTTCTGTGCCTTGCTTTATTGTTGTGCCCTGTGCTTGGTAGGGCTTGTTTCATGGCGGTGGTGGGAGCAGGGAGACTGGACACGTTGTATTTCCTGTTCTACTGAGAATCCCACCAAACTGGTCCTCTGGGTGGTTGAAATTGAGGAAGTGCTAGGCACCAGCTGGCAGAAAGAACTACCCTGGCTACTGATTTAGGACTTTCCCCCTCCCCCTAAAAGACATACATTGCCAGGAAAAGCTAACAAAAATTTCAGGGCAGATTTGAAGGAATTAAATTATTCTTAGGCATATTGCCTGGTTTCCCAGCATTTAGGGATATGTAAATTTTCATGTTCTTTGGAGTTCTGTGTCTCTTTTGTACAGAGCACATTAGTACAAAAAAATGAGATTTGCTAGTTCTACATTTCTGTGTGAATTTATGCAATGAATATTTAATTTGATTCTAGATCTTTCAAAAGAAGAGGCCCTCTTCAATCGTAACATAGCTTATTTTTCTCATACGCTCCACTGGCTGCATTAATTTTTTTCCCCCTCTGATGCCTGAAATGCAAAGTAGAGTACTATCCCAAATTAATATTCTTGCTACACAAAGATTTCCAGTGTTTGTTTTTACTTCCTTTAAATCTGCAGTCCTTAGAGTGTTATTGTAGAAAGCTAAGAGGCTTTAGCCATGTGAGGTTGAATACTTTCCACTTCTGAATGCCAACATCACAATTAATCTGCGATTAGATTTTTGCTTCTTAAGATGCCCAAGCTGAAGAGTGCCTGGCATATTCAACCGCTAAAGGGTTTCACTCTCTAAACTTAGAAAAATCCCCTCGACACAGCACCCTGAAATCCTGTGGCTGTTTTTGTATGGCTTTATTGGCCTGTTGGTGAACTGAAACCTTTAGCTGCAATTTAGGCTCTACAGTAAAGGTAACATTGACAACTAAACGGAGTGCAATGTGGCTCCCTTATTGCATACTGTCCTGTTAGGCCATCCATGTGGACTAAAAGTTCTCTTAACTTTGCCTCCCCAATTGCTCTGCTTGGTAATAAGAAGACAATATTTTCATTACCCTGGCCTCTACACAGCCTGTTTTACACAGTGCTTCCGTAGGTAGCAGCAAGCATGGCCTCTTCCTTTCCTTTCTTAATTCAAGAAACAAAATCTAGATGCTATTCTCATTGCTGGCCTGCCACCTGGGAATCTCAGAGTCTCTGTGGTTCCTGCAGGAGCGGAGGCCCCAAGCGAGAAAGCTTGACTTCTGCCTCCCCTGTATGGGGTATCTTGCAGGCCTTTGACCTGTGGATCCACTGTGCCCACCTATTTCTAGGGCTTACTTTATAAGTAAACCTTGACTGCCCTTCTCAGATTGACTGAGCCACAGTGTTGGTACTTGTGAATCTCTTCTCTCTCTGTGTCTGGCTCTTTCTGCTCCCCCCCTCGTGTGTGTGTGTGTGTGTGTGTGTATGTGTGTACACACTCGTGTGTCTTCCTCATCCCATTGAAATCAGCCCTACTGCATTTGCAGCTAATTACAAAGCCTCCGGTGTACTCCTGATCTCAGCTGGGGTTTTTGGCCAGCCACTAGCACACCTGCCGTGAATGCTTACACCCCATGAGCCCAGCAAGTGGGTACGGAATTCTCAGCAACACAGGGTCAAGCACTTGCTCTTTTTGCTGCCCCCAGGGATAGTTTTTCCGCCATCCACACGTTATCCCTTAATACTGTACACTACTTCAGTCGGTGCCGTCATGTACCTGCTGTTGCTTCTCTGGTCCCTGTCCTCACACCGTTCTCAGTAGCCCTCACCTCCACTCTTTCCCTGTGTCAGTCCCTCGTGGCCATTGAGGTCAGACTGGGGATCGTTGAGAGGCCCGTTGTTCGTCCTGTGGCTGCTCTCCACACCACCCATGCAGTGCTCACTGTTGAGGACTTATTTACGGCTGCTGTGCTTTTCAGATGGCCCTCTTGCCATCCCTGCCCAGGTTCTCTGTTGCCCCTTCATTCTTCTGATGGATATGACTGCCTGTGCTTCCTCCTATAATATGACATTTGCTTGGTCTCCTCTGTACCCAGAATCATGCTACACATCCCATTCTGTCTGTAGATTCCTGCGATTTGATGCTCTCTCTTTCACACTCTCTCTGTCTCTCCCTCCCTCCTTCCCTCCCTCCCTCCCTCCCTCCCTCTCTCGTCCCATGGCATTTTGCGCCAGCATCTATTATGGTATCTACCTAATGTTTTGGTTCCTTGTGTTCTAGTGTTATCTTCAGAACATTGCCACATGCTAGCACTTCGACTCCTGTCCTGCCCAGTGTTCTTAGAATGCAGGGACTGCCCTACTAATTGTGGTTTTGTATACGGTGTCGAGCATAGCACACTGGCCTGTGTATGTCATCTGCCAAATCGATTAAGTACTTGTTGAATGGAAGTAGAAATTCAAAATCCACACAGATGGCCAAGTGTGATGTTCATTCATAAGCCTTGCTTTTGCTTTGCCATGTAGGTGAAGCTGCGGGTGGAGCGTGGCAGGAAAATCAGACGACAGATGGACAGTGTGACAAGAACGTCAGAGAGGATTGGGCCTCGCTGCGAGAGTCAGCCTGGAGTCAAGGTGTTGACAAGTTGCTGAAAAGGACACCAGGGACGACTGTGGCACGCAGAGGGAGTAGAGCCCTGTCTTCAGTTCACGCCATTGATGGAGGACAGATGGACAGCCGGATGGCCAGTCACCTCTCTTAAACCTTTGGATAGTGGTCCTTTGTCCTCCGCTGGACACCTGTTAGGGATTTTAGCTCATTCCCTGAACTCACTTTCCCTGAAAACGTAAGCTCAGACTGCCGTGGGCAAGTGGGCGAGCCTCAATCGCAGCGCGACACAGCTGCAGCCATGAGCGCGGAGGGGTACCAGTACAGAGCACTGTATGAGTACAAGAAAGAGAGAGAAGAGGACATTGACCTCCACCTGGGGGACATACTGACTGTGAATAAAGGGTCCTTGGTGGCACTTGGGTTCAGTGATGGGCAGGAAGCCCGGCCTGAAGAAATTGGTTGGTTAAATGGCTACAATGAAACTACCGGGGAGAGGGGAGACTTTCCAGGGACTTACGTTGAATATATTGGAAGGAAACGAATTTCACCCCCTACCCCAAAGCCCCGCCCCCCTCGACCTCTTCCTGTTGCGCCAGGTTCTTCAAAAACTGAATCAGACACTGAGCAACAAGGTCAACACGGTGAGTGTTTGGCTATTTGGTGACTTTTTGATTTGTTTTAGTTTGTGTGTGTGTGTGTGTGTGTGTGTGTGTGTGTGTGTGTGTGTGTTTTATTGGTAATTCCTTAGATTTGAGCTCAGATGCTCAGCTTGTGCAGAAGTCATCTTAGCAAGTTGACCTGAACTATATACACTATATATAGTATATAACAGGCTGGCTAGACGTTTGCTTTTGTGCGGTTGGGAGTTTGTATACATTGGGAGTCTGTGTCTGAGAGCCCGTTCCATGAATATCATTAAATATTCTTCTTACAGTGACCACTGAATGAATACACATATCCTATTCTTGCATTATTATTGCTTTGGGAAACCAAAGGTTAAGTCTAACATAAGCATATTTAATGTCAATGTGGTTTGCATGGGCAAATGTAGAGTCTTAAAGTGACCACAGAACTCAGCAGAGAAGAAGCCATTGTTTTTCTAACCCACAATCTCCCTCGTGGTTTCCAACCCACGCTTGGAGTTAGCATCAAAGGACAGGGGCTTCTGGTCCCTCAGGGGCAGTTCCATGATGGCAGCAGTGCCTGTAGGCTGCATGGCGCCTGTGCAAAGAAACTCGGGTTCATTGAGTATTTCTATGACATGGAAGCCACTACCATCCAAACTCCACATGCTGGCGATGTTTTGTTTCTCACTAATGGGCACTTTTTATTTTGGGGGGGGGTTATGTAGTCTTTCCCCCACCCCTACCTCCCTCAGAGACCTAGAAAGGAGTAACTAGGTACATTAAATGAGCGGGGTTGCTGAGCTGTGCTTATACACCGAGCAGAGCTGAATGGGGCTGCACTGGAGGTTTCCGGAAGGAATTCTGATAACACCATGTCAGGCTTTCCCAGATGAAGGAGGGAATAGGACTAGAGAGGCAGCTCTCAAGGGTGAGAGCAACAGGGTGGAGAACGCAGTGTAAAACTCAAAGCCCGCAGCTGAGGCATGCCTGAAGGGAGGCTCTTTTTGTCTCCCGCATTAGACTCCAAAGGCTTAGGTTGAGAACATTATATTATATTTAATCATGACAAATAATGTAGTTTTTAAAAACGGCACTAAGTTAAAAAAATTTTTTTGCAAGCAAATTAAAAAGCTTTGAATGTGTGCATGTGTTCTGGGTACATACAATTTTCTAAGTCTTGTGTTTCTGTCATGTTATGGTTTAGCAAACTGAAGATAAATAAGTCATTTTTCCCCCCTCTATCAAATAATATGTTATGACTTGACTTCTCTCTCTCTCTTTGTCTGAAAGATTTGCTTATTTTATGTTGATTGTGTGTATGTGTGCCTCTGTATATGTGCACCATGGCATGCAGGCGCCCATGGATGTCAGTAGAGGGCGTCAGATCCCCGTGAGCTACCGTGTGGGTGTTGGGACTTGCGTGCACGTTCTCTGAAAGAAGAACAAGTGCTGTCAGTTGCTGGGTGCTCTCTCTGGCCCCCTGAGTGCTCTCTCTGGCCCCCTGGTTTCTTTTCTAAGTTAGAAGCACTTAAGTAGCTTTGGTTAAGAAGAAAAAATGACTTCATTGCACTGAAAATATAAAGGGTTGCAGAACCTCCCCCCCAAAAAAAAAGCTCAGTTGAATTTAGAGATGATTCATAAGATGGAGTTGAGGGTGCCAGGGCCATAATTACTGACAAAAAGACTTTGTGAAAATAGCTTCTAAACAAAATTGCATTTGATAACTGTCATCCGGTCTGAGTTTATTCAGTTGTCATACCCAGTCAAGGGACCAGACTATTGAAAAATGGCTTTCTGTTTTGTAAGGTGTTGCACATTTATTATGTTTTCTTTCTCTTGACAGCACTGAGATTTTTTAACAGCCCTTTCTTTCTTTCTTTCTTTTTTTGATAGTGGAAAGAGAGAAAAATTTTAGTAGGATTCAAGAAAAGACCCACAATAATGTATGTGGAAATATTAGAAAGAATGGGCATGAAGATAAATGAGAAATTCAAAATAGCTGAAAGGTTGGGAAGACAGTGGAGGGAGGGGTCACCAGGAGGGCTTTGTACTAAACATTCATTGGATATGCCAGAAACTTTAGCCTCATGCTCTCATTTAAATATGACTCACGTGATGTGGGCGATCAGCAGCTCACAGGTAGGTACAAATGCACCTTTTTTTATTTTTTATTTTTACCCATGTAAATATTCATTTCTAAAGCAAGAAAAGGGAGTTCTTTTTTCTCCTCTTATGTAATAACTTAACTTCCTCAATCTTGTCTTTTTTTTCTTTCAACTCCCTCCATGTAATGTGGATTCTTTTGACTTCTCTGGTTTTCTTTCTCTCATTTATAAGGCCACTCTCGAAGCTCTAAGAACTGTGTGCATTTCTCCCTTTCGGGCACCTGGCCACCAGACACCCTGTTGATGGGCAGTGATGTAGATGGAGGAAGCTTGGACCAGTGCATGCTAACCTCGCTCCTTTTATCCTGTTGATTCTCCTTAACCCCAACCATCACTTTTTCTCTTCCTTATGTCAGAGAGGAGGTCTTGAAACTCCTGGTCTCACATCATCCCCCTCCCTCCTCAGCCTCCCAAGAACCCGTGACGACAGTTGGGTACCACTGCTCCTGGATACCGCTCTGTATTTTGGAGATGAATGTTCTTCAACTCTGGTCCAAAGTGGACTCTTGATGAGTGCCTCTTCCCTATGCAGTGGCAACCAGCCTTTTCTTTCCTTGTACTGTGTGCATGTCGAAAGAAGACTATGAGGTTTAGTTGTGAGGATGAAGCAACAAGCATTTGCGTGAGAACGAGCAGGTACAGTTGTTATATATAAAAATTAAAGGCAGATGATAGAATACAAGGTACCAGGCAGATATTATGTTATACAGAGTTTATTAAATGAGCATGGGGGGGAGGGAGACGGAAAGAGGGAAGGGGTACTCCAGAGAGAGAGAGAGAGAGAGAGAGAGAGAGAGAAGAGAGAGACAAAGAAGGCAAAGAGGGGTAGAGGGAGAGAGAGACAGATACAGAGAGACAGAGAGAGAGAGACAGAGAGAGAGACACAGAGACAGAGAGACAGAGAGAGGGAGAGAGTTACATGGAGCATCTGTCTTTTATACTGTCCTGGGCAGGTAAGCAGTGACATCCCAGGTTGGCAGAATGAAGCAGAATCCTAATAGCAGTTCTGTAGCTAAGCCAGTGAGTGCCGAGTACATGAGTTACATGGTAAATGTCAAAAGACAAGCAGCGAAATGCAACCTGTGTGAAGATCTGATTACGCAGCTCCTCCCAGGAAAATGTACCTTCTCCCAGTACATTTTGTGCGCAGGTGTCTAGGGCACTCTGGCCTACACTTAGGATGAGTTTATTTCTAGAATTATCTTGGCCTAGGGCCATCACGTTCATTCAGCAAACACAGGTGGGGGTGGGTGGGTGAGGAGGTCCCTATTTTGCTCTAGAAAGCAAAACAGAAGGGGAAATGAAGATTCCTCCCCCCTTCCTTCCCTGACCACAACCCCCACCCCCACTCCCCATGGCTACATTCTGTTCTCTCCAGCAATTCTTAGATCCCTGCTTTGCCAATCCCTCCTCACCCCCTCCCCTACCCCTGACTTCTCACAGAAGCTGGCTCTGCTGCAACCCCCCCCTTCCCCTGCTTTTGCCTTTCACGAGGAGGTGAGCTCTGCAGGAGGAGGGGTCCAGGTCCCCTGTGATCCAGCTGTGGAGCACAGGGTAGTAGAGTGTCTCATCAAGTGAGTAAAAGCGAGTGCCTGGGACTCACCCTCCGGCTACAACACATGATTCTGAAATGAGCCACTCGCTCTGTGTGTCACACTCAGGCTGAATGGCTCATCCTGCTCCTGGCCACCAAGCCTTATTTGCTCTTTGTGTCAGTCACCTCTGAGGCACCCTGTGGCTTTGGCCTTCCACATTGCTTGCTGTGCCTCCAGAAGGCGTTATCTTCAGCCACAGCCCTGGGGACAGTTTGTTCTGCTGCTGGGAAAGTGGGTGAAGCTGATAGGTGTGTCCTATCCACAGGTGACCTGAGGCACAGATTTTTCTATTACCTGTAATGGCTTCTTACCCCACCCCTCCTCCTGCGCCCCCTTATATGGCTTTCTCTTTGTGTGGGACTACAGTGATCAAAAGGAGACTCCTGTTTTATTTCCCGTTCTTGTAACCCAGTGCCCCACTTGAGCGTCTTCGGAGACAACTTTTTCATTGTTTTGTTGGAGAGTGCAAGGTGTATCTTCCACATGAGGCATACAGCAATCAATCATCTTGCCTCTCTGCCTTAGCTGTTGGGTACAGGCTTTCTGTCCTATATACGACCTTGTTAGGGGTCTCCAGTGTCCTCTCCTATACAACGAAATGAATCAACTCTGAGGATTTAAGGACGAGGCACACAAACTCATTCTTACTGTACGGAAGCTGTCTGCAGGGCTGACTCAGCAGCTTGAGCATATACTTTGTGACCCTCCAGGTGAAATTCAGCGTTAGCTGGAGATTTTAGTCCTGTGAGTTTCTGACCAAGACAGTTTGTGTAAAGCGGTAAAACCTGCCAACTTGACAGGGCCACTTGGGTAGCCTGAGTTTACATAAACCTCAGGCATGCCCCATGCACCCATGACCCTCAGGACAGCCGGTCCCAGCTGGTTTCACATATAAAACAGAAAGCAGGCATTGCCTTGAATTGTTTTACATTTTGACCAAAATCCCTTCTAAACACAAGAAGAGCCTGCATTCTGCGTTTGTTTTTATGGTGTCCTGGTGTGTCATCTTTACACTTTGCACGCTCTAGCCTTTGAGTGTCCCTCCATGCTTGTTACTCCTTGTCTAGAAAGCGAGGCTGCAATAAATCGCATGAGTCAACTGCACTACGCAGAGGTCTTCGAAAGCAGAGTCCTGATCCCAAGTTACACACCTTGGCACAGTGCCATGGTCTCCGTGCGTGGCTCTCTGCTGGAGACAATAGACAGGGACACATTCCTTTTGGTGTGAATTATGTTTCAGAATTTGCCTTTTCTTAACTTTGTTCACCTTCTCTCCTCCTTTCAAAGGCAAGGGAAGCATGGCCCCAAAGCTGGAGGATTGTCTCTGGCATCTGACTTTGGGTGGTGGTCTGTTCTGCATTCTGTAACCATGGTGCTATGTGCAGGAAGCGGGGCAAGGTACAGGACCCTTGATGAGGGGGCCCTTGAGGCTCCCCTCCCTGCTTCTAGGTAGCCAGAAAAAAAGCTTGAATGTTTGCTTTCTGTGTTTTCCTAGGAAAAAAAAGATATTTCTTAAAGATCATCAGTGTATCCAATTAATCTGAATTTTGTTGTTGTTGTTATTGCTGTTGTTATTTTAGTGGTGATGTTGATAGTACTGAGAATCAAACGCAGGACCTCATACATGTGGGGCAAGGGCTATGTACCTAGCCCACATATGTAGTTCTCTCTTTTTTAATTAAATTTAATTAATTAATTAATTTTTTTTTATTTGAGATACAGTCTCACCATATAACTGACTCACCTGGAACTAGCTAAATAGACGAGGAGAGGCTGGCTTTTAAAGTCTCTGGGATGCCTTCCTCAGCCTCTGGAGTGCTGGGATTAAAAATGCCTATCAGCACGCCTGGTTACAAATGTAATTCTTGATTCTGATAAAATGAGATGTCCCTAACCCCTTCTCTGGTGATCACAGAATGGATTACTTATAAATTATTACATATTGTGATAAGGTGCCCCCTTCCATGAGAATGTAAACATGTAAACTAACAATTAATATTCTTGGCTTGTTAAAATATTTTTCTTGTTAATTTAAAAGATAATCATTCCCCCACCCCAGAAATGTTTGCAAGGGAAGAAAAAAAAAAATCCTGAAGAACAATTTGCATATTCATATCATTTATAAAGGGAATCCAGAAGAAGAGAAAGGACTGTTCCTTTACCCCGTTTCCCAGGAGGCTTCTGGCCTCTCTTCTGAAGAAACTAGTTAGGAACTGACAGTCAGTAGAGCCCTTGGGCAGCTGAGTCAAGGCTGCCCTGGGCATTCACAGCCCAGAGAAGTGACACACCTCCTTTCCCTGTTTTACTCACAGGGAAGGTGAGAGTTTCTTTAAGCTGGGACTGTGGGAGCAGTCAAGTTATCTGCCTGGATGACAGATTGGCAGGACTTGTCTCCTTCAGAGTCAATGGCTGAGGCAGGCATCTTAGGTTCTTTCTAGATTTATTTCTATTGCTTTATTATGGGTATAGTTATTTGGGTAAGTGCTGGTAACACCTAACTTCCCTGCAGGTGGAGTTACAGATGGTTGCGAGCTACTGAGTTGTTTTTCCAGCCTCACTTTTTTTTTTTTTTTTTTTTCCTTCAGTGAAATGCAGCAGGTGTCTCTAACCCCTGGCGTTGCTTCTCTTGGCTATCCGAGGTCAACTGGGATCTGAAAATATTATACAACTAGACATTTGGGTGAAAAACAGGCAGGAACTGTATTTCCATGATTTTTTTTACTACAGTATATTGTGATTATTATAATTTCTATTGTTTATACACTATACTGTTACCACAGGTATGTATAGAAAGAAGATGGTCCATAATAGAGATTGGCACCATTTGTATATTAAGGTGCCCACTAAGGGGCTATGTTAAATTTTTGAGCTTAACATTTTTTTTTTTTTTTTTTGAGGGCAGCGGCGGTGGTGTGTGTGTGTGTGTGTGTGTGTATGTGTGTCCAAAGTGTGTGAAGGGTCACAGGCCTTACATGTTCAGTGTGGATGAAGCTCTCCTACCTCTGATTCAAACAAGTTATATAAGCCAAAGGCACCTAGTTTCTTCACTAATATCTGAATTAATGTTAATGTCCTAAGTTTGCTTTGTCGAAAAGATAAAAACCCCACAGACTACAAGTATTCCACCTTTAGTTTAGTTGGCACTAGAGTTTTTGATAAGTGTGATGTCTAGTCTGGTTTCTGAGTGGGCGTACGTACGTATCTTTGTCCAAAAGGGATTAGGAAACACATCGTCAGTATATTTGGATTTGAGAAAATAAACATTGAGAATTTTGAAAGTCAACAACAAACGGTGCCTTACATCTGCTGAGTTACATTCCAAAAGGGAAAAAAGGAAAATTGTACCTGTGGCAACTTTGCATGCCAAGTGTGTCACATCATTTGCATATTCATATTTCAGTAATGAAGAAACAGAAAGTAAATGTTAGCAGTGCAGCTGGCTGTTGCTTATATGTGTATTTTTTTTTCTTTTTTTTTTTTTTGTTGCTAACAGAGTGCCACAAGAAAGGATGTAAATTAGACAGAAGACGGAGATGGGAGGAGGGGGGTTACTTGGTGTGTTAGCTGGACACAAGGAACAGGGTTGCTTTATAGGCTGTACTTAATGTTTTCCCGTCTTAGTTTAATTTTAAAGAGCAATCTTCCGACTTTTAATAAAGGAGATTCAAACTGAGGCCAAAGAGATGAAGTAGAAATTGCTTTCATTCCAGTAACTTGGATACAGTGGCCCTCAACTTGACAAAATAGTTTCAGAACTGTTACAAAGTTTTTATTTATCATTATTTATATATAAAGTATCCTTATTCTGCTACTGTGGCAGTAAAAACATTGTTAATGAACAATCTCTTAACTAAAAGTGAAATACAGTGTACATTGTTAAAAAGCAACTTTGGAGCAGAAAGGGAAACAAGTGGCAGAACTCTCTACCTAATTATGTTTGAGGGACTTTCTTCCAGTGGCCTTGTGCCACCTGAAGAGCCTGGGTGTCATTTTCAGGAAGACTTTCTCTGGACTATTTCTAGCTTGGAGGTGCTGGCAATCTATATGTATTCATCCTATTTGTTCTTAGCTCGTGGCAACATGCAGGGCTTAGATTATTCTGTCCTGTCATATTGGAGTTAGTGGAGTCAATTATCTATAATTTCTTGATCACATCTGATATCTAGGACAGGAAGGAATATCAGCATACTTGAAATATAAATTCTTTCTGATATGCTGTTTGGGTCAGAAACTCTACCTTCCTTCTCAGATATTCCTTAAGCACTTTAGGACCAGAGCACATTAACTGTAAACTGGAAAGTTCAACACTGGCTTTTCTGACATGATGCTATTTCTGTTTCAACCTCTGAACTTCTACTGCTAAGACTTGTTGGAGAACTAATGCCCCCATCTCCCAAAGAGAAGGTCTTTCCCCACTAATACCCCAGTAATACTACCCTGAACTCCTGGAGTGGAACAAAGAGAACACAGAGTTTATGTGGAGGACTGATTTAGGATACCTGGGAAGAAGTGCTCACACTATCTCGTCACAAGACCTGCTGGGCAGCTGCTCTGGGGAGAATATGAACTAAAGCTAATAGAGTGTCCAATTGGTACTTTTTTGCCAATCTATATGATCCATGATCTTAAGCCATATTTCACCAGTGTAAAGCAATTGCTGTACACTATTGGTGGGCACTTGGCAGTTGTACAGGAGCAAATTAAATGCTGTCTGCGGAATGGATGTCATTCTGTGCAGTCTCTGGACTCATCCTCCTCTTTAGGGGTTTTGTTTAATGGATATTTTAATGAAGTCATCCAGGACCAGTAAAGGATGGTGGTTATAATGTGTTCGTTTGGATGGCGAAACTCTGCTTATTCAGACCTCACATCTGCAGAAGAGGTAACATATTTGCATATTATTAGGCAGAATTGTGTCACGAAGCCAGTTCCAGTCTTGTGTGGTCATTGTCTTGGTCCAACTTTCTGCTCAACAGGAAAACACTGAATATTCTTCCCAGCATATGGGACACGCTGTTTTCCTTGGTTTGATAATTTTCAAAATTACTTAAAGGTGTGGAGAAGGTAATATTTTGTGATATTAGGTATTACAAAAGATGTGAACTCTTAAACTATTATGACTGCATTGAATTCTGCTGAGCTTAATTTTACTGTAGTTTTTAAAAATGAATTTTTCTTTTTGGTTTCTGGTGCTGAGACTCAAACTCAGAGCCTTGTGGATGCTCAACAAATACTCTACTACCATGCTACACCCCAGGCCTTTGATGTATATTTTAATTAAACTTAAGAACATTGCTTCTACACCAAACAATTCATTTGAATTTTGTTCTGTCTTGTTTATTTCTATTCTAACCCTAGACACATAGTTGGGTATTTGTGTCACTGTTAAGCTTGTTTTGTATAGTTATTTATAGTTTTTAAAAGTTTGCATATTACGCATACTTTTAAAGCATTTTCTATCAGTAACAAGCTTTACTAGGTTATCTTAAAGGTAGCCAAAATGGATTTTTTTTTATTTTTGAGAGAAATGGATTAACATTGACTTTATCTAGTTCCAAGGAATGAGATGGAATAAATATATTTAGAATATATATCAAACTATGTATAAATGATTACTATCCTATACTTTCTTATAAATGAATTTACTGAAAGTCTTTTAGTTTTAAGTTAAACCTTAAAATTCTGTAGACATCAATGTCTGCCAGGCCTCCTGGTAGGTGTTTTATAGCCGTTTTCATTTATTACTCGCTTATCCTACACAGGTAGGTCCTCATAAGTATTTTGAAATGAAGCATAAGCTCAAAATATTGTGCGAAGAGTCTTTGGAAAGAAAGGAGACTCCATAGCCAAGGAAACTTTCCTGAGTGGAGAGCCATCTTGGGCGTGGTGGCACCCACAGTATGAGTCTTGACTTGACTCCACTGAAGTGTTGGGCAGCTGAAGTCTGCTTTGTGACTGATCTTCATATGTGCCTGTTTTATCTGCTCAGTTTGCAGTAGCCATCCCAGTCACACAACTGCGAAAGAAATTTCCTTCACTTTGCATATGATGTGCAGCATTTTATTTCTGATAAGCGTAGCCAAGGGATGGCTTCGAAAGAGATGGATGAAGGCCATGTTTTGGGTATACGCCTGTATGTGCCCCGCTGCCACCCCAGGATATAGATGCACTGTGGTCTGATAGTTCACAAGTTATACAGTCTTATAAAGCCCACACTCCCGCCTATGTTAATTATGAAGAAGCTAAATGCTGCCTCACATACTTCTGAGGAGTTTCAACTTTGCATATTTTGGGCTCATGGCCTTTCAATTAGAATGCAACACAGGCTGGGTCCTGCCCTGCTTCAAAGCCAAAATTCTGAGGACACCCAGCCTAAGAGCTGTGTGTTTTGGCATGTGAAGACCGGCTGCTTGGAGTCTGTACCTACAAGAACTCTCACGTTGACTCCAATGAATCCGGAGCCTTGTTCCCTAAATTATGTCAAGGTTAGCAGTAAATGCTGCTTTAGAGGACTGAGTAAATTACTAAATTCCTGTGAATGTCAAACTTCATTTCTCAGCAGAGTCGGCCGCTGCCAAGTTTGTAATGTAAACATTGTGTTCTGTTGCCTGACTTCCAAGGACAGAAGGGTGGATGAGGGCATGTGTGGGGCACAGGTGCATTTTATTTCTAGGTACTTAACATGGCAATATGACACTACACACAGTCTCCGAAGCACTGGGTGCCAGGAAGACTTCTTGAATACTTTAACTTTTGCTCCCCCCCCCCTTCAATTGAGGGGAAAAATATTATGTAAAATGTTTCCTGAGTTGATAAGATCCTAACTGGTAGCTCTGACCTAGCTTTTTGAGAGCCTTCAAGAGGACATCTTGTCTCCCCACAGTCATAAGAGGCAAAAACAAAAATACACTCTCGCCGATTCCAGGAATTGGATCTAGTTGGAAAGCCTGCCTGTTGGGAACTCAGGGGACCCAGTGTTAGAAACAGAGTAGAGTAAGACTTGAGTGCCTAGAGGTAGCTAGGTAGCCTGCTGACCTCTCCCTCTCTGTTCCGACTCAGGGCTGTTTCTCCCCTCTTCTTTACCTCCCTGGGCTGCGGCTTTTGGTTCAGTGAGAAACCATCATTCCAGAACTACCCAAGAGCCAGGTGTAGTGGCTCAGGCCTGTAATCCCAGTGCTCAGGAAACTGAGGCCAAGAATTCTAATTCCAGGGCCAACCTAGATTAGCAATGAGATCCCGCCCCCCAAAACAAACAAATGAATGAATTCCCTATAATAAGCTGCGGGGGCGGGGGGAGTTGGGGGAGTGGGGAAGGGTCTATCGGAAGCAGAGCGCTTAAGGTGGCTCAGAAAGTGGATTGAAGTTCTGTGTATTCTAGGCTTTTGGTCTTTCAGGGCCTCAGACAGCCAAACTAATACCAGGAAAGGATTTTTTTTTTTCATTTTCAGATTAGCATAACTACATTGAGATAATAGATACCAGTTTAGGCATTGCCTGTTGGCTTCACTCTGCCATCCGACTTTAGACATGAAACCAGCACCCAAGTTGGTGGAGAGGATGAGAAGCAGCATGTCTGTGAGAGCTCATCTGTATTGGTTCAACAGGAAGAACCCTCCCCAAGCCTAAAGAAAACTGTCATTTGTACACACAGTGGGTTGGAAGGCAAGAGAGACTTCTAGAAGTGAGTGCTACAAGCTTGCCCGCTCAGAGCGGACAGAAAGCAGCTGTGTGATCATGAGCTGAGGAGACAAGAGGATGAGGTGAGCGAGTTACTAACGAAACTAAAAGTGTGGTAGTGATAGCCAGGGAAAAAGTAGAATAGACCCTGCTAAAAAAATAAGATCTGTACTGAGTGGGATACAAGAAGAAAGATCTTCCAGAATCCAGAGAAAAAGACTAAATGGAGTAAGGGGGAAGATACACAGACATGTGGTACTCAGTTCAGTAAAATGGTAAAGTGGCAGAGACAGCTTCAGGCCCATATGCAGATCAGAATGTGTTCTGCGTCGTTGCACATAAAGCCCCCTCTAGATATGGTTTAGTAAAAAATTTTAGATTATAAGAACAATATTAAAGTTCTTTGCCAAAATTCATAACAAGGTGTTTGTTACCAGAGCAACAGAGTAATCCTCCATCTGCCAGTCAGTGCCAAAAGCTACTCAGTTTCACTAGTTTGGAGGAGAAATGGTGGTGACTAAGGCATAAGCTGCCTCCTTATACTTTATATTAGCTGAGTTTACTCGGAAATAACACATTAAACCTTTCATGTCACTTGGGGGCGGAGCTTAAAAGTTACATTGCCATCCTTAAGTTCACAGTTAGAGCATATATTAAAAGTAATTTTGATTAACTCAAGGACTAATTGTTAGACACATACAGGGTACATCTTCCAAATTCCTAGAACCTACCATCATATGACAAGTATATAAATGGGGCATGGAAAAATGCTTACTCTGCATAAAAACATTAAAGTAATATATGTGTCTATGTGTACACACGCATAAATCTAAAGCTAGATTTACACACGTTTCAGGTACTCTGCTAACACTAGTGTGTTAGCTAGTTACTTTTCATGACAGCTCTATGATAGTGGCCCTTAGCCACACCCATATCGTAAAGCCAAAGTGCAGTTAAATGATGTCCCCAAGTCACACATCTGGTAGCAAAGTGGAGATTTGAGTTCTCTCTAGCAGATATGCCCTGCTAAGATGGCATGGTAGCTATTCATGCTGTACTGTGTGACTCATGCACTCGCGTCCAGCCAGGGTGTGTCCTGGAGCCAAAGACAGATGACCTCCCTGGCTTTCCAGTGACCTATGGGTCTGCCAAGACAAAAGGAGCTAAACAAACTAGATGTTTCCTGTGTCAGGAAATAGACTCAAGAAAAAGTGATGTCTGAATCAGACATGAGGGTCGTTCTCCCCTCCACGAGAGGAACACCAGCTCAGCAAGCTAGGAAGAGGTGGTTGGTTTTAAAGACAGTTTATCCTTCCTGCATGTTGGAGCCTACTGTTGTTATTGTGTGTGTGTGTGTGTGTGTGTGTGTGTGTGTGTGTGTGTGTGTGTGTGTGTGTGGTTTGGAGGCCAGAGGACACCCTCAGGTGCCATCCTAGGAGAAAGGGTCTCTGAGTGGCCTGGAAACTTAACACTTAAGCTAGGCTGGTTGCTCAGTAAGCCCTAGGGATCTTCCTGTCTCTGTCTCCCCAGGACTGGGACTACAGATCCCATGAGCCATCATGGCTAGCATTTTTATGTGCATTCTGGGGATCAAACTCATTGTGTTGGTCCTTGAAAGGCCGGAACTGCAGTGACTGCCTTTCCCCCTCAGCCCAAACCTGTGGATTTTAATAAGGTTGATGAAAATATTAACTGTTAAATTAACCTCCACTCAACTCATGCTTCTCAATGTTATAAACCACCTTTATACATACCACATATATAAAACATATAAACTGGAGTTTACATACTAATTATTATGTACTTATATATAATGTATATGAAATCATACTTACATAAATAGGTCTGATAGTACAGCATATAAGGTCATAAGAAAACCTTTATTGGGTTAATTATACAAATATGCCTTTCTAAGGGAGCTGCTTGCTGTTTCAAGCATGCTATAACTTGCTACTTTACTGGCCTACCCTGTTTGGAGTTTTATGGACAGTTACATTGTAACTGTCACTTGTGGTCTAATCTTCCCCTAAAGGGAAATTTGAGAAACACTGTCAACTTTTTTGAGCAGAGGAAGTTTAAACATATTGGCGCTGAAACTTCTCAATTGTTTAGCTTAAACTCCCGTTCTTGTCAGACCGTGTCCCTCCAGCCCATCTGTGGCTGGAGTCAGCTCACTTTGGCTCTCATGAAGGAAAAGTTTCCCAAAGTGCAAAAATGTTTATTCTTCTTTCCTTTGCCAGATCCGGGGCCTGCGCAAGCAGATCTGAGAGCTGGTTGCCTATCACAGTTTGGTCAAATAACTGAACTGTCGTCAGTGCACAGTTTTTAGTTGTATAACCACTTTTGGCTAACTCCAACTTAATTCTAAAACCTAGATAATACTTTAGGTAATTTTTGGGGGGTTGGGGGGTTGGGGTTTGGTTTTCAAGATGGCTTCCCTATGCAGCACAGCCCTGTCTGTCCTGAAGTTAAGTAGACCAGTCAGTCTGGCCTCAAACTCATAGAGATCCTCCTGCTTCTGTCTCTGGAGTGCTGGGATTAAAGGCGTGTACCACCACTGCCCAGTTATAAATTATATATATACATATTAATATATGAAAAAATTCCCACCTGGCTCCTTCTTTCTCTCTCTTTCTTCTACCCTTCCTATGCTTGGAGAATCTAGCTGTGGATGCAGGTGACTTTCACACACCTCACAAGAGGATGGTTCACAAACATCTTTCAAAATGTCGGAACTGTTGTCCCACCTCAGCTCTCAGGCGGCCCTGCTCACCCCGTTCCTGAGCGCACACTGACGCTCGGGCTGTGGTTTCTACTTAGATGCTATCATGCGCCTCGGTGGGTCCTTGAGGGGCCATCTTATGTCAGCATCAGACACTGTGTTTAGTTCACCTGTGGAAATGTGAATTTTACATCTTACCATTAATAATTAGTTTTTAAAGTTTGCCCTCACACTTTTACATGACATTTCCTAAGAGAAGGAAATAGGAAGGCTAGTTGATAGTGATTATAAAACCCTTTTGACAGGAAGGTAAAAATATTTTGTTTATAGAGATGAAAAAGGAGTTAATATTTAGCAACTCCAATGAAGGCAGGGCAGGATCTAAGGAATGTTGTCACCTGACCCTCTCATCTGTGGGTGTGCACCTGAATAATTACATGGGGTTTCCCTTTGCTAGAAAGGCTCTATTCGTGACTTTTATTTACATTTTTGTTTTCAGTTCATGATCCTAGATTCCACGTCCTCGTTTTCATACATACATGGAAGAGGAAATGTCCTGCTCTGACATGAAAAAGTTCAGCTTCCGCGGGGCTGTTCCTGACTTTGCAGGAGTGGGTGTGCAGTGTGCTGGGCACTATGCACCATGCTTTAGTTAATTCCCTAGTCCTAATTGCAGGTTGTGGCTTAGGAAGGAAAAGGAACTAGACCAGGCTCCAGCACAGCTGGCGGGAAGTCAGTCTGCACAGCTGACTTGCTTCTTGCTTCTGAATGTGTGCGTCTCAACGCCACACACAAAACCTTCAAAGGACCAGCAGGGACTTCTAGGCAGTCATAGCGATGCATTAAGAAGTAGCAGTGTCTAAACCATAGACTTGAATGCAGTTTGAATTTTCTGCACTCTTTGCCTACCATCCTTTTAACCTCAAAGTAATTTACTAGTACAACAGGTATGGATAGTCACATGCTGGACTGATAGATACCTAGTTTGTGTCAAAAATCGTGCGCTTGAAGCTCAGATTAAATCAGAGAACCCGGAAGCGGGGATGGCAAGATGGCTCAGTGGTTAAGAACACTGTCTGCTCTTCCAAAGGACAGGGTTCAATTTCCAGCACCCACGTGGCAGTTTATAATTGTCTGTTACTCCGGTTCCAAGGGATCTGACACCCTTTTTACCATGCACATAAAATAAAATTAACTAAATTATTAAAAACAAAACAAAACAAAACAAAACAAAGACCCACAGGAGATAATTTGCACACTCATTTCTTTTTTAAAATGTATTTTAGTTAACTTTTAATTATATAGGGTTACGCAAGGCAATTTTCATATATGTGTATAATGTGCGTGAAACAAATTTCCCCTCTCATCCCCCACAGCCTTAGCCACATACCTGTTTTTATGAGCAACATCTGTTTCTTTCAAAGTTTCTTTGTGAGGTTTTGCAGGTTAAAGCCATGGCCCCGTTTATTAAAAAAAAAAAAAAAAAAAAAAAAAAGGTGCTATTAGTCCATTGTTAGGTTTGGAACCTGGATTTGAAATCCTTAATAGCCACCCCAGTCGAAAAGAGCATTTGTGCTTTATCTGATCGGTTAGGGAAAGTTCAGTCAGAACAGTTCTGAGCCCTTGGGTCAGGGTCTGAGTGTTTTTCCTGTGGCTTTAAGTTGGGTCTTGCTCAGACAGCATAGTGGTCAGACATGGGGTTCACATTTTGGGTATAATTTGCAAAGGCAAAATTTGTAGGTGTTGGGTGACTCCATGAAGTGATCAAGACGGATGTGATGTTTATCTTTGAAGTCCTATTTCCAGGGGACACCAGGGCAAGGAAAGCCTCCCTTTTTTTTTTTTTTTAAAGCATTCCAATGTTTTCCCACATTGGGCCTATGAGACTGAGTAGACTTCTGTAGATACCATAGTCCCAGGGCACAGTGTTCTGTCCTTCTGACTCCTTAGGAGTCAGGTATGCCCAGCACTGGCTTAAGCTCACCCTCACTCCTATGAGGTAGGAAGTGCTCTGAACCCAGGCTTTCCCACAGAGCCGAGCACGAGCTGAGCATTTCCCACTGCGGAGGGCCCTTCTCAGTTTGTCATCTTTGGACTCAGCCCTCAGTGTCTGGGTTAAGTTGTAGTGCGTCCATCCAGGGAAAGCCCCTGGTTTGGCAGAGAAAGCTGGACCTGAGTGGGAATAAAATTTGCTGACTCCTGCCTCAAAGGGTCACATTTTTTTCATTTATGTTTCATATGACTCATTGTAATTTACAGTGCTTCTAGATATGGAGGGAGCCCTTCCTCTTTTTACCCTCCCCAGACACGGCATAATGGGAAATGCACGTTTTCTACAGAAAGGCCGCTGCTGCTTCTACATATTTTTCTTTCTTTCTTTTTTCTTCCTTTTCTTCTTCTTCTTTTCTTTCTTTCTTTCTTAAACTAAACTAAACTAAACTAAACAAAATATCAGTCTCTGATGAGACTTGTTTCCTGCCAGAATTCCCACTGGTCTAACTGTCATAGTTTCCACAAAGGGCTAAGATGAAGGAGGGAGACCCACTTTGAACCCTTTGCTTCTGCAGTATGGGAAAGCTGCGTTTCAGCCTCAGGATGGGGTAGAACTGTTCCATTCTAGACCTCACTGCCAGGCACGTAGAACCTACTGGCTCTATCTGCTGAGGGAGAATGCTGATTAAGACAAGATTTGTTCTGCTCCTGTGAGCAGACACATAAAACTTTGTTGTTCGTTTCCTGTTTAAAAACAAAACATAACAAAAAAAAATTATCCTTTTCTATGAACTCCCAGAAGATGAGATTTTCCTCAGAGAGAATTCAGCTCCGGGAAGAGTCATCCATAAAGGTCATAACCTACAAAATTCTTCAAGTAAAGTCGCAGTGAATTAAAAGGAGGCAAGGCAGGGTTAGGAAGCCCTGAATTCTGCAGTGGGCGACTGTTGTATGCGCCTTGCTCTCTGGAGTTGCAGCCCTATGGGACGTGTGGTTTGCATCTGCAGAAGTCTTGGCGGGGGGGGGGGGGGGGCGATTTAAAAAAGGAAAAGAAAAAGAAAAGCAACATGAAATTGGAGGAAAAGTGGAGGCGAGGGAAGGGAGGGAATAGTGGGATAGATTTGATCAATGTCAATGGATGTATAAATATTAAAAAATAGATTTTAAAATAGATTTCAGTTCCCAGTGTAGGGTAAAAGTATCCTCCCCAGTAAGAGTTCGCACCAGTGGCTGTATCTTTCCCAAATGACTGCTGAGGAAAAATGGCGTAAGCCAACCATCATCTACAGGTTGTGGAAGAAGCCATTGCACACTGACTACCAAAAGCTACCCTCGCAGCCAGACGGGGCCCAGACCCAGCCTTCAGCGTAAAGCAGGTACTGAATTGATTTTGGTGACGTAGGATCACATGCAGGTCATGTTTGGCACCCAGAGTGGAGAGTCTGCTGATTGTTGCACAATCATGTGGACTCACATGACAAAGGGATGCTTAATTGAAAGTATATAAAATGGTTCCTTACCCTGTCAGTGGTGGCGCACGTCTTTAATCCCAGCACTGGGAATGCAGAGGCAGGTGGAGCGCTGAGTTCAAGGCCAGCCTGGTCTACAGAGTGAGTTCCAGGACAGCCAGGACTACACAGAGAAACCCTGTCTCGAAAGACAATAATAACAAAATCAAAATCAAAATAAAATAAAATGGTTCCTTAAGTCTCGTGGACAGTTGAATAACTTCAGTTTCCTTTCTTTACCCCTGTTCATGTCCTACCTCCCTGGAATTGGGCATTAAGTATTCTGGTCTCTTATACTGAGAAGATTAAACAGCTGTAGTTTAAATTAAACCATTAATTTGGAGTATTCTGTGGCTGCATTAATTACATTCTCTGTTGAGATTAAGTCCCCATGGATTTGACAGATACATAAGTGACAATATATACTTATAAAGGGGAAATGAAAAATTTGCTAACCACAGTCCTTGGTGATGTTTCTAGTTTTCTGTTTACATTAAAACCTTTTAAAATGGAAGTGATTTAACTTGGTTTTCTTTTTCTGGTTACCTAGAAGAAGGAAAAAAAAAAATCAGAAGCATGAAGCAATTGAGTGTATTTACATGGAGACAGGACTGAGTGATGGAAAAATTTTTTTCTTTCAGTAGGATTTAGCAGAAAGCATGTGTTGAAAGTCTCTTACCTAAATGGGTCATAATTAAAGACGTTGGGGCTTATTTATTTTAATTAGAAGTATTAAGCTCACTCAGTGGGCTTTATGGAAAATTTTTTTTTCTAATTGCATAGTTTTATTTTACGTCAAGTAATAAATTAAATTTTTGTGGGTACAAAAAAAAAAAAAAAAAGACTTTTAGCTCTAACCACAGTCGTAACTCACGCTAAATATATTAATGTTGTGTTGATCAGCTAACTGACTGCTTTTGGACAGTTAACTGGCCAGCCCTATTGGTGATGCTTTTTAGTTCTCTAGTAATAGTGACAAGGCAATCTGTACGCTCTGGGAGAAAAAATGTGCTTGTTTGAGTTCCTCTAATCAATACAAAGTAGTAGAAACAGAGGTAAAATAGCTTTTTACTGTGTTTTCTTTAAAATTCTGTCAGATTCTATTGCACTCTCCCATTGGTTCTGTAGAGAGTTTCTGAGAAATCTAATGTGGCAACTCTCTCAGCCTCTCTGTATCCTTGGTCAAAGGGCAGCATAGAAGAGTGAACTTGCTCACAGTTCACTGTGTGAGTAAACCAGGCATCCCAGCCCCTCGCTTCAGGTTGACTCGTAGACTTAGGTGCCTGGATGAAAGACTGCATCTCAGCAGCAGCATCAAAGGACTCGGTATACAGCGCGGAACAGGGCTTGTTACCTGTTTCATTTTCTAGCCAAAAGGGAATCTGATTGCAGGAAGACAGCCACTCAGACAACTTGAGTCCATTGGCAAATCCTGGTTGCCTTTCATAGTTCCTTATTATAGTCAAAGTGAACACATTTGCTAGTAGTAATAATTTTCTGGGGCATTTTGGGAATTTGTATAAATGTACGTTAGAAAAAGACAAACAGACTGGTTGGGCTTTGCATGATTTGATACGTGTGGGTCCTTGATGTGGAGGATCCACGGGATGGAGGTTGGTTTCTGCTGTTGTAGGGTCACCAGGTCAGCCACTGTACTTTTCACTCCATGTCTCCTCCTGTTGCTCTTGCTTATGTGGGGTACTTATGAATAAGCCAGGCATCAAGAACTTCCAGTGACATCCTTGGCCACCTGTCCATCTTAGTTACTGTGACTTATTTGCTGCATGACCTACAGATGGTTACGTGCTTAACCTTGGCTTTTTTCATCTTTAAAATAGAATTGATGGCA
This sequence comes from Acomys russatus, assembly GCF_903995435.1. Taxonomy (NCBI): domain Eukaryota; kingdom Metazoa; phylum Chordata; class Mammalia; order Rodentia; family Muridae; genus Acomys; species Acomys russatus. The sequence continues at coordinate 22,537,141 of NC_067166.1, read as the reverse complement.
AGAGTTGAGGTGTGAGGGAGCTCTCACGGTCACACCTTAAGTCCCAGAGTATTTAAAGCTCACTGCTTGATGATAACATTCAAAACAGAAAGGGCACATCGGGCACGAACACACACAAAATATGTCTGAGACTTAAGCGATATGTTTAAACCCGACGAAAATGAAAGGAATTGAAATTGCCTAGCCACAGGAAGTAAAGGCCACAGGCCAATTTAAACAGTTGAAAACTGCATAAAGCAGTGGCTCATGAGGGGGGACATTTGCCAATGTCCAAAAAAGAAATGGAGCTAAATAACAGTAGAATTGCCATGGTTATGTCAGCTGCCTCTTCTGCAACACTCACCTGAGAGTTCCCCTCATTTTCAGTGGAAGGTACACCCAGCACACTGTGTTCTATAGCAAAATGTGTTTTCTCCACAGCTATGTGCATGCTTTCCCATACTCAGGCATGCTGGAACACTTTAGTTTCTTAACATAGCGTTTCCATTTGTATTTCTAAGTCTTGTTGTTGAAAGATGGTTTCTGGTAGCCTCTCCTGTATGCACTTCTTTGTCCTCCTCACCTTATCTAGATTTTTGTTGCTGCTGCTGTTGTTTGGTTTTGTTTGTCTTGTTTGTTTTCCAGGACTGGTCTTTATATACTCCTAGGAGACTAGTACTTACTGTAGAGTCCAAGCTGACTTTAAACCCATGACAATCCTCCTGCCTCAGCTTCTCTAGTGCTAGGATTATAGGTGTATGCAGTCATGCCCAACTGTTTGTGCCACTTTTAGTGTCAACCATCCCAGAGGCCACTGGCCTGCTCTGCAGAGTTCTGGAGCCTTCATGCTATCTTCAGAGGGCATGGTACTGGCAAAATCATGCCCCAAGCTGCAGGGCTCTTCTGCTTTGTCCATCTTTTTTTGAAGAAAACCTTGGATTTTGCAGAATTCCATTTTCCTTTACAGAGCCAGAATTACAGTTGCAAAATAACTTGAAAATACTTTGTTTTCACGATTGCTAATTATGAAATAGCTCATTAGTAGAAGAAAAAGTGGCCTTGGTTGGAGGGAGGAGATGCCTGCTCTGAATCTGATTCCTTTACCCAATAGAGGTTGCCATCTATTGGTAAATGAGAGAAGTAAAACGAAAAGGGAAAGGAAGTGGCCCAGGCTTCAGGCAGTGCCAGGGGTGGAGTGGGTGGGGTGAGTGGGGTGGGAGTCAGGCCGAATGGGATTCTTTTGGTGATACTCTTGGCTAAAAATATTTGAAAATGTACAATTCCATTAGGAACTAAAACCTGGTTTTAGATTTATCGTAGTCAGTCTCTGTAAGTCATGGTAGGTATTTAAGGAGAAGGGGGTACATAGTTCTTTTAAAGGCATATATTTAGAGACCACAAGAGTTTCATTTTGATGGAATATTAGATGGAGTTTTAATTAGATAAATTGATGGCTGATTTTTGTAACTCTGTGGTTGGCTTAGGCTTTCTTTCAAGCCAGTCTTTGGAATATGGTATTTCCTGCCCAGTTGACATGGGGCAGGCTCCATGGAATGGGCAGCTGATAACTCTTGGTGCTGGGTTCTAGTTAATTTGACCATGGGCCACACTTAAAGACCATTGGTTTAAGTAATGGCCTCTAGCTAGAGTTGTTTAATGCCATAAGGTGTATTTGACAAAAAATAAAGGGTTTTCTTGAAAATTCTTAAGCAATTGCAATCGGGGAAAAAAGTTCCTTTACTCTTAGGTTGAGGGTATATGTGTGTGTGTGTGTGTGTGTGTGTGTGTGTGTGTGTGTGTGTGTGTAATATAACAGTTTTCATTATTAATAATATTCATTTTAAAATTACTTCTCATCCCTAATATCTAAAAATAAATCTTAATAAATCCTGAAAGCTAAATTGTATACACACTAGTGCATTTCTCTCTCTCTCTCTCCCCCCCCCTCTCTCTCCTCTCTCTCTCTCTCTCTCTCTCTCTCTCTCTCTCTCTCCCCCCTCTCTCCGTGTGTGTATGGATATAAACTATGAATAGTACCTTATATTCTAACCTTTATTTCTTCCTTATGTGTCTGCTCATATTTGGAACTTTAGTCTCCTTTCAGTGCTATGTAATACCCAAGTAATCATTTGATGTTCTTGGTTTGGGCATTCTGTGCTCAGTTAATTAATTCATGTGCCTTCCATTGCGAACTAAGTACGGTGACAACTAAAGGAAGAGGAGGTGGTACAAGAGAAACCAGGAAACCCATATGTTATTTGCTTCCATTTTTACATAGTACACCTATATATGTGTGAAACAAATATATAAACTGTTATAAAGCAACATATTGATGATTTGAAATGAGCAGAGCGTAATGCGCGCAAGAGGCAGGCAGAAGAATGGTTGGATTGAGGCCATGTATAGAGCGGGATGTTTTTGAAGGAAGTGAAACATTTTATAGTTTTCAGCAGATGCTGATGCACGTCAGTGCTAGGCTTATGCTGGGTGGCTTAGTGTGTTTTGGAAAGAGGAGCCAGAAGAGAAAAGGCAGTGTTGTGGACATTGTCAAGACATTCAAGACACAGCCGTCTCGTGTAGGCAAGCTGAAATGCATTGTTGCAGTCGGTCTGTGTAATTTCCTTCTGAAAAGGCCTGCCCATTTACCAGTAATGATACCTTTCTTTCTCTTCTATTTTTGTCCCTTCCTTTAGGAAAAGGAATATATGTTTACTCGTTAATTTAAAATTCAAGTCATTTTCCTGTTCTGGTTGCTTTTGTTCCTACCATTTAAGAAGAATTGAATTAGGTACATGTGAAACTTTCGGTCCCTCTTTCAAATCGGTGTTTTCCAATTATCTGATATGTATCCCATTTTACAACTCCCCCCCCCCATCCATCAGATCTGTATCGTGGTACCCCTCCTTTTTCTTTCTCTTTGGGATTCATAACTGTAGATATACTGGGCTTTAAAAGCCTACCTGGCTAGATTATCCGCCCTGGCACTAAGTGGCCGTGTCATAAAACCCAGGATCGAAGCCTACACTATCGACCTCTTTAAATTCAGTTTCACTTTTTAAATAATATTGCACTGGGCTGTTGGACATCATCATAACTAAACTGTCTCTCCAGGCGACATAGGTTAAATCCAACAAGCCCTTCTAGGAATTCTGTTGCAACTGGTACCTTGTACTCCTGGGCTACCATTAAATGATTTAACCTCCTATAAAGCTACATTTTAATGGGTGTTTATAGGCATCACTTACCAAGTATTTAAAGGGCTCTGTGAATGAAGACTGCCAGGCAAAGAAAGGTAACACTAGCGTCTTCTCAAATGATTATGACAATTTGGTAGGGGACAAGTGACTGAAATGACCACACTCCATCTCCTCCTCTTGAACTTCAGTTGGTCCCAAGATATCTGGGAAGAATTCCCTGGGCACTCCTTTTCACAGTCTTGTGTGCTATGTGTTTCTTCTATGTGCTTATTCTTTGCCAGGTCCTGGTCTGGATGCCTTGAACAAAGCCTATAACTTAATGGAGGGAAAACAGAAATGTATGCCGCCCAGCCTGGCAAGTGGTGTCCTTCAGATTGGAGCCAGGTCGGAGGCACCTGGTTTTGAGGGTGGGATACCTTCTTTGGTCTCTTTATTTATAATGGTTGCAGTTTTCTTTCTGAGGCTAGAGAGCTGGGGTGTCATACCCCCTCTTTAGATGGTTGAGACAAGAAGAGGTAAGCTCTCCTCCCATGGGATCTAGACCTCATGGGATGAGGCAGTGGAGACCCTTGCATTGCTGACTTGGCATTGCGACCCCTTCCTTTTGTCTCTTGTGTTTGGCCAGCTTTGTCATCTGGCCTCCTGCCTGTGATGGTGGTGGCAGGGAGAAGACGTGACCATTTCTGTTGGTCTTCACACACCTACATATAATGGAAACATCCCTAGATGTGTTAGACTTCTATATTCATTTCCTAACTTTATGTTGCCCATAATGTCATTGGTATGCCCCTGTGCAGTCATCAGTGCCATCATATAAGTCTCTTTGGTGACTAAATCCAGACTTTGGTGCCCTAGTCTGGAGGACTAAGCTTTAGATATACAACATTTCTAGGGGGAGCATGTGATTTACATCTTACTTACTGTGAGCTTACAAATGAGTTTGGGAAATTGTATCCACATGTTGCCTGGAGACTTCCTGTGTTGACAGCCAGCCTGTGAGGAGAACCTGCCTTGAGAACATGGCTGGATTCCTCACTTCGCTTCCTGTTCCTAAGAGCAGCACTGACTGGGGAGCGTGGATGAAGTTTCGTAATTGGGCTTATCAACATGACCCCCTTGGAGGAAACCGTCCTTGTGTGTGCCCAGAGGTTCTTAACTCGAGACTGCACACACACTACGTTAACCCTGTGCTTTGTTCAACACGGCTGCCTAAACATGAGCTGAGTGAGGATGACACCAGAAGACATTTTTGTTTTCCCAGGATTTTGCTGTGTAGCCCAGGCTGGCCTTGGATTTGAGATCTTTCTGTTTGTGCCTCCAGAGTGCTGGCATTGCAGGCGCTGCCACTGTTCCCATTTGTTGTTGTCTCTGCTACCTGCTGTATTCTATTTAAAAAAAAAAAAAAAGATAATATGAAGATGGGCTGGCACGCATTGCCTTGGTTACTATGGAAGTAAAAACTCCAGCATGGAAATCTTAGCACTTGGAAGATAGAAGAAAGAGGGCTTTGAGGCTAACCTGCTCTACATAATGAGTTTTGGGCTAACCTGCTCTACATGAGTTTAGGGCTAACCTGGACTGTAAAATAGTTTTTCAAGCTGGGTATGATGGTGCAAATTTTGCAGGCTTAGTACTCAGAAACTCAAAACAAGGAAGATAGCCAAGACTTCAAGGATAGCCAAATTAAGACCCTGTTTCAAAGGAAACAAAGGAAGGAAAGGAAGAAAGTAAGGCAAATAGAGGAAGAGAAGAAAAAGCTAGACTAGATTTTGAAACAGCAATGTCATAGTCTAGGAGTGGCATTGTACTTTGGATAAAAATTTACAAAACACTTCTGATAGCCTGTTGTGCCCAAGGCCACTCAGGCTCTCCCCTAAAGTGGTGTAAGCACATTTCTGAATCTCCACTGGCTTCTCAGCGTGTCTGATTATATTTAGGTAGTCATTTTTATAGCGAGTATGTCTATAATCCATTATGGCCCATGGCCCTTTAAGTTATCACTTGCTAGGACTCTGAACCAGACCTGGTGGTGCACCAATCCCAACTGTTTGGGAGATTGAGGCAGGAGAATCACAAGTTTAAGGTCTGCCTGGGTCACAGAGCAAGTTTGAGGCCCAGTTTCAAAATGAATAATCAAAGGGAGGGTAAGTGACATACTTAGTTTAGTGGTTGTCTCAGGGATCCTGATGCTGTGACAAAACACCATGACCAAAAGCAACTGGGTGAGGAAAGGGTTTCTTCCGGGGAGATCAGGGCAAGAACCCAAAGCAGGAGCCGCAGGCGCCAATGAGTAGGCAATAGAGGGGTGCTGTTTACCAGCTTGCTCCCCACGGCCTGTTCAGCCTGCCTTCTTGTAGCACTCATGACCACCAGCTCAAGGGAGGTACCACCCACAGTGAGCTAGGCCCTGCCTTAGCAATCATCAATCGAATACTGCACCATAAGCTTGCCCGCAGGCCAGTCTGGTGGGGCCATTTTCTTAACTGAGGTTCCTTCTTCCAAAATGGGCTAATTGAAACAAAACTAGCCAGCGCAGTGGTAGAGTGCTTGCCTAACATTGCAGGAAGCTCTGGGTTTAATCCCAGTACCACAAAAAAAAAAAAAAAAAAGGCTCTGGGCACTTGTGAACCATTCCTGGGTCAAGTAGCCTGTGGGTGGGGGCAGCTTTGTGTTCCTATGGACTGGCTGAATCAGCCAGTGGCTCCTGACACTAGACCCGGCCACAGAGGGTAGGAAGCAATTTTGTGGACTAGAATTACAACTTATGTTCTTTTCTTTCAAGCCTGTTCGTTCTTTCTCAATTTTAAGACTTCGGGTGGTTTAAAAGTCTTCATAGCCTAGAGGCACAGAGCAAGGCACACAGCGGACTGCATCCCGAGGGGCAGGGTGTGTGTGTGTGTGTGTGTGTGTGTGTGTGTGTGTGTGTGTGTGTGTGTGTGTGTGAAAGATTGAAACTGCAGCCCAGGAGTAGGGGGTTTCTGGAGCTGTGACCCTGCTTTGGGGGCAAGTGGGGGCCTTGGCTGTGGGCAAGAGTTACCTGCCTGGATGTATTCTCCATCATCCTGTGATCCAGGGTGGGTAGCAGCACTCTGGTTTTAGGAGCAGCAGGGAGGAAGATTTCAATACTTTGTATCTTATTCGGGGTGGGGTGGGGGGGTTTAGAGACAGGGTTTCTCTGTGTAGCCTTGACTGTCCTGGCCTTGGGTATCTTGTAAGGTGTTCATCTGCCAAGTGTTAGAGCAGTGGCCTCCTGTGTCTTCTTAGAAGGGGCAGTGCCGTTTAGAAGCCCTGCCAGATGAGAAATTTTGCTCCTGGGTCCCTTCTCTGCTGTTGAGTCAAGGGGTGTATTCTAGACCCTCTGGGCCACCCCTTTCCGGATCTGAAGATCAGCAGGATTAGACTCAATTTCAGGCCAGCTCGAGCTTGCTTCTGATGGCTACAAGGACCTGCATGTGTTTTTCATTATCCCGTTACCCTGGGAGATGCTGTGTAAGTTGGCAAATGTCCTTACCGAAAGCAAAGCTTGTCACTGGCGAGATTGCTAGCCCCTGTCCCCACCGCCTGCAAAAGAGCAAATGCCCAGGAAAGGAGTAAGATGTGTAGCACCGCAGAGGGTGGTAAAACCATCAAGCTTACCAGAGAAAGTAGGGGTACAGTACAGTTTCCGTTTGCCTACTGGGCTCAGGATGCCGATATGTCAATAGCAAACTTCAGAGGGATGTGTGTGTGTGTGTGTGTGTGTGTGTGTAACATATTGCTTGCCTGTGTGTGTGTGTGTGACATACTGCTTGCCTGTGTGTGGGTGTGTACGTGCGTGCGTGCATGCGTGCGTGCGTGCGTGCGTGCGTGCGACATACTGCTTGCCTGTGTGTGTGTATGTGTGTGACATAATGCTTGCCTGTGTGTGGGTGTGTGTGACATACTGCTTGCCTGTGTGTGTGCGTGCGTGCGTGTGTGCGTGCGAGCGACATACTGCTTGCCTGCCTGCAGATGTGTGCACGGATGTGGCATGTGCTCCCTGAATTTCAAACTCCTAGAAATGGTTTAGAAGTTCTAGTTCCAAACTTTGACAGTAAATTTCAAGAAACTTATTGAAAATTGGATGGATCTTCATCAGAGATTTGTGACATCTAGATCAGAAGTCCCCAGTCTCTCTTTGCAAAGAACTTTTTTTCCCCCTCTTTTTTAACTTCCTCTGGGGCCAGGCATGTTGGAGAAAAGACTGAATAACTAATTCATGCTCACTGAAATAAAAGCCCACTGCCATCCAGTGGCGGTTAGCTATACAACATGGGAGCTGAAAACTAGACCCATTTTTCCCCCAAGGCTTTTTACCTCTGCCGCTCACTTCTGTTTTTGTTTTTTCCATATGGTACTTGCACCACCACCAGCCCCGCCCCAATCCCAGTGCTAGGAATTGAACCCAGAACCTCACCTGTGTTTGCCTACCTCCCTGCCACTGAGATAGCTTCACAGCCCCTGCAAAAGGCATTTGACAAGAAAATGTGACTCTAAGTGAGGCTCAAGAACCTCAGAGTAAACAGGAATCTATTTACCATAGTAGTCCTTGCTACCTAGCTACCCGTCCTACTCCCCCAGTTAGTCCTACAGTGTGTATTTTCTCCTTGGATGCTTCTGGTACTTTGGCTTAAGGATTAATGCTCAGTGGAGTGTCTGCTTGCCAAATGTACTTTAAAGCTAGCTTCACATCTCCCTTTGAATTTGTACTTTGAGCTGTGGTTGACCAATATCCTAGCATGGTTCATGACACTTAACCTGCATTTCAGTAAAGGGTTTATGTGTCCCATAGGATCCAAGTTGGATTCAGAGAGGCAGCCAACTAGCAGATGGAATTATTTTGCCTTGTGAAAAATTCCAGCCTTTTAAAACGACTCTGAGAAATTAAAAAAAAAAAAGGCAAATATTCTTGGGAAGAAACAGGGTTTGTGAGTACTTGGCTAAAAAGTTTAGGAAGGGAAAGACCATTTCCTCTGGCCTCAGGAGCACATTCAACGTGAAATATGACTGTTTTTAAAAGAGCCCAGTTTAAATTTATTTTGGGGTTATTTATCTGACTTGAAAAATAAATGGATCCAGTGCTTATAAAAAATGTTCAGAATCCTATTTAAAATAAAGTGATATTTTGCTAAGTTAGTCAAGGTGCTCCCAGCATGTGCTATTAATTAAAAGCAGCTGGGGCGTTTTAGAACCATTTGTAAGTACCTACCATGCTCAGAGCTATTGGCCTCTGGTGCACATGTTTGCCCTACTGAAGTTCTTTATGGGACCTCAGTGGGTTCATATTCTCTCAGCGCTTGACAAAGCACGTGGGACATTTGCTCTGTAGGGAGAATAGCTACAACAGTAACATCTACACTGGTCTGTGACTCTAAGAAAGTGACCTGTACGCCCATGGATGATAGTGTTAGGTTTTGCACTTTCATAATCTTTGTCTTGATTTTAGTGTGTGTGTGTGTGTGTGTGTGTGTGTGTTTATAAGTATGTGTTTTTTGTGTGTATGCACATAATTCATGCAGGTCTGTGTGTGTACTGAGGCCAGAGGTCAGTGCCAAGTCTTCCTCAGTCACTTTCCTACCTTTAAAAAAAAAGATTTATTTGTTTATTTGTATGTGTGTACATGTTTGCCTGCATGTATTTATGTGCACCACATGCATTCCTGGCGTATGTGGAGACCAGAAGAGGGCGTGTGGTTCCCTGGAACTAGAGTTCCAGGTAGTGGTGAGCTGCCATGTGGGTGCTGGGAACCGAGCCTGGGTCTTCCGCAAGAGCAGCCGGTGCTGTCAACCACTAGGCCACTCTCCAGCCCCACCACCCTATTGTTTTTGGGACAGAAACTCTCCCTCTCCAGCTGGAGCTCATTGATTTGGCTAAGGCAGCTGGCCAATGGACTCCAAAGATTCATCTGCCTCTGCCTTTCAGGTGCCAGGATTACAGACAGGTTCTTCCAGGCTTTTAATGTAAGAGTTGGGGATGCAAACTCAGGTCCTGTTGCTTGTGCAATGAACATTTCATTGAGAAAAAACATCTTCTCAGTCATGTTTCCAGGGCCTAAAAAGAAGATTAAATGTTGGCCATTTGGTCATCAATATGGTCAGTAAACAGGAATGTACACATTTGAAAGAGATGTAAATTAGTTTCAGTCAGTGTCCAGGTAAACTTCTGGGGGCTCCTGTGAGGTCCCTGTTCATCTGGTGTAGTTACCCAAATAAAGCTCAGCCAGGAGAGATTCCCAAGAAAGCAATAATTCTTCACCCATGTAAACACTGTAGGTGTCTCCTTGCTCTGTATGGCCATTTCCTCTTCTGATGTTGTCTCCTGTCAGCTAAAATAGAAAACTGAAGGATTACTGAAAACAAATTTGAGCCATGGATTTCAGATTGGAAAAGGACTGTAGGGATTGTCCACCCACACCTCCACTTGCCTTCTAAAATAAAATAAAATAAAATAAAATAAAATAAAATAAAATCCCATGAAGAGGAGGATGTGATGCAACCCTGAGATGCTGGGTTCTTTCCGAAGGGGGCATCATCAAGGTGTTTTCAGTCCACAGACTATTTAACGAAGTCTTTTCATTGCAGTGAAAATTTCAATTAAAAAAAAAAAGTCCCTGTCAAGATCCTAAGACTAGGTCTATAGAAGTATCAATTAATATGCAATTTGATATGCAAATCATGGCTACTCTTGGGTTGATCTGAGTGAACTGAATTTACTCTAATTCAAGAGATGACACCTTTGGAAACACTTAACTATTTTTTAGACCCATAATCATGTTTTCTTTTGTTGGTGGTGTGGTTTTAAATTTTATGGAATATAGAGGTGCCGATTATCTCAGTTGCCTTTTACTTTTTTTCTTCTTCCACGAGGCACACAAAACAGTATCTTAAATTAAATCAGAGTTTCCTGAGGTTCTGGAATCTTATTCCTAAATTTTCCACTGGGTAGCCTCCAAGGCCTTCTCTTGCCTGTGTCCCCAGTTGACACGAGTCAGGCCCTGACTCCAGGGATGGATTCGATGTAGCTTTGAGGCAGCGTTTCTGGAGAGAGAACCTTGGAGGGGAACAAATCTAGAAGTGCCTGGAACACTAGCCATTTGGGTTGGTATGGAGCCTTTCAGAGCCTTTGAGATTTCTAAATAGATGATGAAATTTAACACAGTCTGATTTTCTAAAATTAGCAGAGAAACAGTATTCGGGGACTCTTTCAGTCCCCTTGAATATGTTGTCAGTGGTTTTCCAATGCTACAGGCGAGGAAAAGTCACTTGTAGCAGAACAGGGGAAGTTAACGCATTTGGGAATAAATAGTGAAGTCAGGGCCTTCCCAAAGATTTGACATCCATTCTTGACCAGCGATATTGATATGATTTCATTACCTGGGTCAGCCTCCAGCACAACCTCACTATCTGGTGGAGCAACGGAGCAAAGAATATCGCTTGTTAGCTACTGCTTTGTGACTCTTTTGAACCAAGAGTTAACAGAACTCCTCCCTGCAGAAGAATCCTCGGGGACCTTGAGACCATGATTAATGACGAGGTTGAGCAAAAATGCATAAGTGGGCTTGAAGAGAGCTGTATTGTCATCTCAGCCTCACTGGCTTTTTACATAGCATTCTTTGAGCTTCCCGGGTTTACCCAAGCCCCACTGTGCATCGTATAAAGGGAGGAAGTCAGGGTGAAAGTGAAACAAGTCAGCTGACGACAGTAAGGATCCTCCCTGCCCAGCACTGGATCCTGTAGCCGATCACAGCTGTTGTTGGGGAGAGATTCGAACTCAGAAACTCGGACTCTTCTTACATCACCTTTCGGAGTACTTGGCTTTGTATTTCCTTGACTTCCCAGTTCTGTTATTTGCAGTGGTGACTAATTGGGGCTTTGGTCACCAGGAGCCATAGAGGAGGCCTGGGCTTTGCAGACTGAGTAACTCAGGGCCTTTGGGATATCGTTTTATTGTTTCTCCAAAGCACCTGCCTTTAGAGATCGAGACCCTGAGTTTGTGGAGGTAGAACTCGCAGAAGTCTTTAAAAACATGCATCTGGTCCAAAGTAGCAGAGTTCAAAGTAACTGATTTCCCCAACTAGATGTTTCTCTTTTCTTTAATGGAAATAATTTGATCTTACTTATTAGCATAGTGTTTTCTCCACCGCACTCCATGTTTCTTGTTAGCTAGTTATTTTGTTTTGTTTTGTTTTGGTTTTGGTTTGTTTGTTTTGTTTTTTAATTTATAGTCTCCAAACACACATATATGAACATTTTGTAATGCTTTACAAATTGATTTACAGTTTGCTTCTTGTATTTCTGTGGTTGCAGAGTTTGTTCAGGTCAAATGTGTATGATTGTGTGTCTTGCTCTCTAATGCTGAATTCACCGTTGTGTGGAGCATGTTCATAATCTTAATTAATTAGATCTTTTGCCTCTTCTCAGTGAGCAGGTGTTTTTAGGGAAAGTTATTCTTCGCACCTTTGCGATGAGAAGAATTTAGCTTGACGCTCTGTGAGAATTGACCATGTCCTGGTCTCTTGGGTCATTTCCGTTTTATGTTTCCTACATCAGTGTGATGGAGTCCTCTTCTAGTCACTGGAAGAGGGAGGCTTTTGTGTGAGCAAAGACCAGAGAGTACCTGGAGCCTTGAGCTTTCTCATAGACCGGACAGGATGCTCATTGAGAGAGAGAGAGAGAGAGAGAGGGAGAGAGAGAGAGACGGGGAGGAGGAAAAGAGAGAATATGAGAGTGATATGGAGCAAGGAAACCCTTGGCCAGTTAAGAAAAGGGTTTGAGAAGGAAAAGCTGTTCAACACACACAGGCCTCGCGGTCTTCAGTTTCCTACCCTGCGCTTATGGAATGGCGGTGCATTCACCTGGACATTTGTGGTTTGGTGGTGACTCTGTAGACTTCAGGGCGGTGGTACATTGGGACATGACTTGCAGTGTAGAGCATCCTCAGGTATGGCCACAGTAGGGAGAGGTCAGAAGTGCTTTATAGAGGCTTCCTGGCCATTGCTATGCTAGATGGCATGGAGAGCTGGATTGCTGGGTGGTGTGGTCGGAGGTGGGAGCAGGTCCAGGTCACCAGCACATCAGGACTTGTCTAAATCTCTCTTTATCTTCGTGAGTTAAAGGAGAAAGTAACAAAATTGGGGAAACTTAGAGAAATACAGACAGGTGGAAACATGCCTGATGCTACAGAGTAACCATGAGGTTGAGCCCTTGGCTTAATGCAGTCATGGCAGCCAGTTGGATGATTTCATTTACTGGGTGTAAAATACTCTGAATGCATTACCTTCTGCAAGCCTATGTTGCTTGCAAAGATAATATTCTTCCTTTGTTAGATAATTTTTGCAGAGTATATTAACATTTCCAACCAACCATTTATTGTGTAGCATTTTTTTTTTTTAAATTTAAATCCAGAACTGTCATTTCTGAAGGGGACTCCAAGCTTTTAATATCTGGTCCCTGTTCTGTGTTAGTTGCTTATTTGGGCATGCAGCATCTGTTACCCAGGACGTGACATTTCCAAGGGAGATACCCTTGTGGAAAAAATAACTTCCTGTTCTCATTTCTTGCTGCTTTTCCTGAATAATCATTTTGTTGTTGTTGTTTTAGTTTGGTGTCTGTCCGTAATTTACAGTATGTGGTCTTAAGATGAGAACTGTCTGCAACTCCGGTTTTTGCTAACACCTCCCTCCCCCAGCCCCAGCCCACCCCCAACACCTTGCATTCAGAACAAAAGCCACTCATTTAAAGGAAACTCTCCTCTGGGCCCAAACTATCAGTGGATATCTGAATTACGAAACTCGTTGTTTCTCATAAGTGTCAGGAGCTGGGCTGAAGCTTCTTGGGCCATGTACTTAGAGCCGGGTTTTAAGCGAGAGCATCAGGCAGCACAGCCACCTCATGGGAGAAGACAGCATAAGGAGTTGCTGTACGGCTCTCCTATTCTCCTTTGCCACCGGTTCTAACAGAACCCTGTAGCACAGACTTCCGATGGTAACCACCATCCTTGAAAAATAGTTCCACGTCTTAAGAATGAGGTCACCTGCCTGAACGTTCTAAAAAGACTGAAATGGTGGTGACTGTAGTATAAAAATGTCTATCATTAGACCATCTTATCAGGAAGAAACACAGCTCACTAAGGTGCCTGGCTCTGCCTCTAATATTTGTAGGTATTTCTACCTCTACCTCTTTTATATTGTAGCTTCTGTTCATCTGTCTTTTAGCCAAGATGGGGCATGTTAATGACCCCTCATTTTATAAATGAAATTATTGCAGGGCATATTGTCCAGATGCGGACCTAAGCAGACTGTGGGCTTTCGGACTTAATGGCTAAGCGATGCCAGCCTTTCCCTGGTAATTGAACCTTCTGTCATCTGCAGTCTGCAGACGATGGTCTCGAAACAGGAGGCACACAGTCAAACTTCCTGTTCCTGTTAAGGGAAGCCCGGAGCAGATGGAGAAGCATCAGATGCCACAGCTTCATTAATCACACTGGTTCATTACAGTCCTGCTCGTGCCCTGACCTCCTGGTGCACATCATGACAAACTCTGGGATGGCTGACTAAGTATTCCAGCAGGTTCTTTGCTTGTGTCAAATGTTGTGGGTGCTCCCAGCTGCTGTCAGGTCCCCCCACTCTATATTGACACTGTTCTCGGTATGACACGGGGCAGAAATGTAGTCCGTGGAATTTCTGGTTAATTCTTCTTATCTGTTATAGGTTGAGGGTCATATATTGTACATATCTAAGAGGAAGTCAAGATTAATGTAGCTGCTAGAAAACTCGATTACATATGTGCTTCTATTCAGAACCCCTTTTGAGGGACCCTGGGACTCCTTTCTGTCCTGGTCTGTAGCCTGCACAGTGGCTGTGTCCTGGCTTCTCTCTGATTCCTTCTCAGATCCGGCTTTTCCCCTCCCAGGTGAACAGTCAGCTGGGAAAGGACAGCTGTCACACTGTGATTTTCAAGAGAGAGGAGGGTGAATGTCACCAAGATGAGCCTGCTCCCCCAGGATAGCCAGCAATGAGATAGGCTACCCATTATGGGAACTGTCTTAGCAAAAGAAGACCACATTCTATAAAAAGCCAAACCACTCAAGGAGTACTTCTCAACTTCCTGAGTCTGTTCTTTGGCCGCAGAACTGTTTCAGATGTTGCCATAGGGCTCCGTACAGTCCATTTTGGAAGTGCATGGGGGGGGGGGTCCCTTGAATTGTTGGGCCGAACAAATTCCTCAATTTATGTGGGTCACCAGCCTCTGCCTGCCTCATAAAGATGGGGATGTGGAAGATTGTATTTGGACATTTCAGTAAAACCACTCAAGCGCAGAGCATAGCACATATTAAATGCATCACAACGTTGGCCACGACTATTGTCATCTTTGTACCCACAGCTCAGATGCTCTGGGCTTAGTGTACTGTTGCTGATCTCCTGTGGTTTGGGATTCTTTTCCATGACCTCATTTTAAAGAATGTATGGTTTTCTGACTGGCAAATTCCCTACGGGGGTGGGGGGTGGGGGGAGGATGAATAAACTCAGGAAGCCCTAGGGCTTGGGAGCAGAGCAGATTCCTCGCAGTAACCCACCTTTACCTGTCCTGTCACCGACTGGCTGTTTTGTCTAGATTTGTCCTCCCTACCTTCTTTCTCTCAGAGCCCAGCAGTACTGTAGTACATGCGTTAGTCAGCAATCCAAAACCATCAAAGGCGATTACTTTGACAAATAACCCGGAAATGCAGAAGAGTGAGGACAGGAAAAGGAAATCAAAGATAATGTGGAAAGAGAAGCTCTCTTGGATCCATAACCTCCGCTGCGCTAAGCTTTCTTCAGGGTCCCTCGCTGCCCACACCCAACCTCTGCCGGTCTTTTCCTGGCTGCTGCCATGGCTCCCAGAAGTACCCTGAGTGTGCAGTGTGGTGTCCAGGTCACAGACTGTCCTCTTTCCTCCCTCACTAGCTGGCTTCATGCAACTCTCGGTTCCACGCTCTTTCTGCCCTACCAAATCCGCACACATAGAAGCCCGACTGTAGCCACAGTCTCTGATTTGTAGCAGTCTCGACTTTGGGATTCTCTTAAGACCATGTGGCCTGTTGTCTTCCATGAGGTTTGTGTTCGGAAGTTACCAGAATTCTTCAGTCACATTGCATATACTCTTCATTCTGGCAAAGGGAAAATTTATACCTAATTTGCAAATACCGCTTTAAGCCCCACACCCTGGGTTCAGAGTGACAGGTAACCGCAACCAGATGATGTGTTAGCGATTGCTACCACCCTGTCACTCTCTAATGCCATGTGGACACATGTGAAGTAACCTGTTCTCAGTGCTGATGTCACTCACCCCCTACAGGCTCCTCACGTTGTTGCCAGAGTGGCAGCCGTAGCATGGCCGCTGGGAACTCAAGAGTTGCTTTTCCTATTTACGTGAAACGTGTAAATTTAGTGAGTCTGTATTTAGTTGTGCTGTTTTCTCCCCGAAGCCTAGCATTTACGAATGGGAAGCGCTTTAATATGGCTGACCGTATTAATCGTGGAAATCTTTGATCATTTCATCCAGTCAGCTACACAATGGGGATCAGAGATACTGGATGCTTACTCCCAAGTCACCTGACTCTCACTGCCCATAGAGAAGCCAGGAACATGTTGAACACATTTTGTTTTTGGGAGATGTAGTGACAGTGACACACACACACACACACACACACACACACACACACACACACACACACAGTCACAGAGAGTATACAACTTTTTTTTAAAGCCCTTTCTGGTTTCTCTAACAGTTTGTAAGTGGCTTCAATGTCCTCAGAAAGCTGTTGTAAAAAGCGACCAATAGGCGGAGCCCTAATGCAGTTGTCGGTTGATTTTTTTTTTTTTTTTTTTTTAGCTTCTCCCCTTTAACAAAGTTGCCCAAGCGCTATTGGAGCCAATTGAAAACATCTGTTGTTTTATTAATAGCTACAATTTCTAAGAAGCATATTCTATAGCAGTTGAAAAAGGAGTTGACAGCTCATAAATTCATAAAGTTACCGAGCCTAATCTGATAGAACAAAATGTACAAAACTCCTTCCCATGGTGCAGGCGCTATCACTTCCTGTTCAGCCCTACAGAGAAGTGGCGGCTGGGAGCAGCCCGGAAGGAGGGGAGCCCAGAAAGGGTCCTCCTCTCTGAGATGCTCACTCAGAAAGGGGCACCCCACAGTGAGAGCAACACCTTCCCCTCTGCCCCTCCACCACACTGGAGTCACTGCTACTTACTCATTAACAACAGCCCAGGTATTTCCATTTATAGAAAATCAACATTTTCCCTTTTATTCCCACTTGCAGCCAGGAAGTTTCAGCTGTGTCCTGTCTACAGAACACTATTTTCCACCGAGAGCTAAGGTGTTGATTCAAAGGCCTGGCTGGCTACCTCCTGTCCCAAGTCAAGCTCTTCTTACTTTTCTTTCAGCAGTTAGCTCCTTTCTATTGACTTGGCCACTTCACCCCCCACAGACCTTTAAGCAATTATTGTGACATGGACTCCTCAGATGCCACCTCCCTGTTTGTTAGCTTATTCTGAGAATCTTTGGTGGAACAAGGTCAGATGTAATCAATATATACTTAATATTTTGCTACAATTCTATCTACAGTACTTCCTGGTATTGAAGTTAAAAAAAAAAAAATTAGCCTGACACCAATAACTGCCTGTAGCTTAGAACTATTTCCAACTGGAGGCGTTTTTAAGAGACTGTATTGATACACTCCATCTTTGGCTTCAGCAGACTCATGCAATATTCTTGAAGTCATAACCAGAATAAGTCTGCTCACTTCTTTAATGAAAAGACGGATACATTTTTGTTCATTTATTTGGTGGACATGGCGTCCCTTGAAATAGGAAAATGTATTTGCCCACCAGAATTAATTGCCCATAACAGAGGTAGGAAAGACATATTGCTTGATTTGTTTCAAACCCTGATCCTTTCTGCCACTAAGGCTGTGTTTTCTGCCCTTGATGTGTTTAAGAAAGTTTT